>NW_028261389.1:76762765-76882765 GCF_051295495.1 Thamnophis sirtalis
AGTTTCCTGTCTAGAACCTTAATCCCTAGACCAAGCTGGTGCTACCCTTTATGTTTTGCGAATGCACTTCGCCTACATATTTTGTGTTCCACGCTCTACAAAGAGGCCTTCTTGGTTGGCAGCTGACCTGTCTGGCATAAATGTTTGGAAATTATTTTTGGTATTGTATCATGAGGTGGGAGGGGGGAGAAAGAAAATGAATGAATTAGTCCCCTTCCCTCCCGTGGATTGTGTCACACGACATAGAAAGGGTGTGGATTTGAAGTTGGAAGAATGTTTTATTTTACGCGGGATATTCGCTTGCCCGGCGCGAGGATCGTTCCCTGTTTTTTTGGAAACCCCCTTTTGAAAAACCTGTTGATCCCAGGGTTCAGTCTGGCAGCGTCTGGGTGCCGATGTCACGGCGGTGGAATTCTTGGGCCACGTCGGTGGATTGGGCATCGATATGGAGATATCCAAGAACTTCCAGCGCATTCTCCAGAAACAAGGGCTTAAATTTAAACTCAACACGAAAGTAACCGGCGCCACAAAGAAACCGGATGGAAAGATTGATGTTGCGTAAGTATTCAGTAGGTACACAAGTCACCTTCTCCCGTAAAAACTTCCTCCCTCTTGTATTAAGACTGGAAAAAGAGAGTAGGGGAAGAAGGAATGGAGCTGGCAGAGAGAGAGCGAGAGGGAGAGAGGGAGGGAGGGAGGGAGGGAGGGAGGGGTGGAGCTTGGGCCTCAGATGGAGAGTCAACAGCCCCCAGGTCTGGAGGTGGCTGATGAGGAAGAGGAGGTACAGCTGGGTCCAGTGCCTGATGCATGGATGCGCAGAAGGCAGAGGAGAGGAGAGCAGTGGAAATCTATGGGCCGGTCCTTGGGAAGGAAGAGGCACCACTGCTAGCGAAGCCCCATCCTAACTCTGGAGATAAACGGAAGGGGGCAGAGATGAATAGCTGTGGCAGAGGAGAGGAGAGCAGTGGAAATCTATGGGCCGGTCCTTGGGAAGGAAGAGCCACCACTGCTAGCGAAGCCCCATCCTAACTCTGGAGATAAAAGGCAGGGGGCAGAGATGAATAGCTGTGGCAGAGGAGAGGAGACAGTGGAAATCTATGGGCTGGTCCTTGGGAAGGAAGAGCCACCACTGCTAGCGAAGCCCCATCCTAACTCTGGAGATAAATGGAAGGGGGCAGAGATGAATAGCTGTGGCAGAGGAGAGGAGAGCAGTGGAAATCTATGGGCCGGTCCTCGGGAAGGAAGAGGCACCACTGCTAGCAAAGCCCCATCCTAACTCTGGAGATAAAAGGCAGGGGGCAGAGATGAATAGCTGTGGCAGAGGAGAGGAGACAGTGGAAATCTATGGGCTGGTCCTTGGGAAGGAAGAGCCACCACTGCTAGCGAAGCCCCATCCTAACTCTGGAGATAAAAGGCAGGGGGCAGAGATGAATAGCTGTGGCAGAGGAGAGGAGAGCAGTGGAAATCTATGGGCTGGTCCTTGGGAAGGAAGAGCCACCACTGCTAGCGAAGCCCCATCCTAACTCTGGAGATAAAAGGCAGGGGGCAGAGATGAATAGCTGTGGCAGAGGAGAGGAGACAGTGGAAATCTATGGGCTGGTCCTTGGGAAGGAAGAGCCACCGCTGCTAGCGAAGCCCCATCCTAACTCTGGAGATAAAAGGCAGGGGGCAGAGATGAATAGCTGTGGCAGAGGAGAGGAGACAGTGGAAATCTATGGGCTGGTCCTTGGGAAGGAAGAGCCACCACTGCTAGCGAAGCCCCATCCTAACTCTGGAGATAAAAGGCAGGGGGCAGAGAGGAATAGATGTGGCAGACAACTATTCATCTTCCGGATCGACCGACTTGTTAGCCAGCAGTAACATTGATTTAACTCCAGGGGTTTTTGTTGTGTTTGGGGAGCTGGGTCAGAACTGGAGGAGGGAAGGGAAGGAGAGGAGAGGAAGAAGGGACCTTGGAGGTCTTCTAGTCCAACCCCCTGCTTAGGCAGGAAGCCCTATACAATTTCAGACACATGGTGGTCCAATCTCTTCTTAAAACTTAACAACTGTGCCCAGAAAGATGGGGGCAAAACTGACTGAGTAAACACCTCACTTAGCAACAGAAATTTTGGGCTCGGTTGTGGTTGTAAGTCGAGGACTGCCGATAGTGAATGTTTACCTTTTCCCTTAGAATTGAAGCCACGGCCGGTGGCAAAGCAGAAGTGATGACTTGTGATGTCCTTTTGGTCTGTGTTGGTCGGCGTCCCTTCACTAACAGTCTTGGTCTGGATCAGGTGGGAATTGAACTAGATAACCGTGGAAGGATCCCCGTCAACAACAGGTTCCAAACCAAAGTTCCAAAGTAAGTTGAAAGGGATAAAATTGTGGTTTGTATCGGAAACTCTTGAACAAAATGAAGAACAGTTGCTCTCCTAAGCATGATTTAACTCTCCTTTTTATCAAATCTTAGTTATAATTCAGTTTGGTGTGTTGCTCAAATTAGGAACATATTTCTTCTTCTTCTTCTTCTTCTTCTTCTTCTTCTTCTTCTTCTTCTTCTTCTTCTTCTTCTTCTTCTTCTTCTTCTTCTTCTTCTTCTTCTTCTTCTTCTTCTTCCTCCTCCTCCTCCTCCTCCTCCTCCTCTTCCTCTTCTTCCTCTTCTCCTTCCTCCTCCTCTTCTTCTTCTTCTTCTTCTTCTTCTTCTTCTTCTTCTTCTTCTTCTTCTTCTTCTTCTCCTTCTTCCTCTTCTCCTTCTCCCTTCCTCCTTCCCATCATCATCTTCTCCTCCTTCTTCTCCCCCCTTCCTTCTTCCCCCCACCATTGTCATCATCATCATCATCTCCTCCTCCTCCTCCTCCTCCTCCTTCTTCTACTTTTCCTTCTCCTCCTCCTCCCCTCCCCCTTCCTCCTTCCCATCATCTTCTCCTCCTCCTCCTCCACCACCACCTCCTCCTCCTCCCCATCCATCATCCATCCATCCATCATCTATCTATCTATCTATCTATCTATCTATCTATCTATCTCTATCTATCTATCTATCTATCTATCTATCTATCTATCTATCTATCTATCTATCTATCTATCTATCTATCTATCTATCTATCTATCTATCTATCTATCTATCTATCTATCTATCTATCATCTCCACACATGCATACATACATTTGTGTGTCTTGTGTATGTTCCAGCATAATTCTGCAACCCATCTAGCAATTTCAACCAAACTTGGTACATAGATGACTTACTCTCTGGAAACAAATACTGTGAGAGTAAGACACCCTTAACGCCTCTCGGGGTGTGTGTTCTGTTAAGATCCAGCCTGTTGTGCCTTAAAACGGATTCTACCGTGCTGCTTTAAAATGGCTTCTTCTGTACAGCGCTGTGGAGTTGTCATGGTAACGGCTTCACAGTACCCCACAAGGGGGCTCCCTCTGGTAAGGGGGGGGGAATCCAACATTAGAAATTGCGGCGATGTTCATGGAAGGAGGGTTGGGATAAATAAATACCCAGGTTATCAGCTAATAGTTGAATGAAACAGTTGTTTTTATTTTCCATCCTTTGGATTAAAAAAAATAATTGGGGTCTAAATTCTAAATGAAAAGACAATAGTTCATATTTAAGTCACCTTTGTCTAAAAGCACTGGCTATTTTTTGTTGTTGTTGTTGTTGTTAATTTATTCTGCAAATGAATTTGAGGCCAAAAGTTAACCCTGCTCCTTACATATATAGTAAACATTTTATTTATTTATTTGGATTCTGCCTTTACTGCTTTTTACAAAGAACTCAAGGCAGTGAAAAATATCCAACACACCTTCCTTCTCCTAGTTTCCCCAAAACAACCTTGTCAGGTGGGTTGGGTTGAGAGTGAGTGACTGGCGCAAAGTCACCCAGCTGGCTTTCACGCCTAATAAGGCAGGACTAGAACTCACCGTCTCCTTGTGATAGGTCCAAAGTCACCCAGCCGACTTTGATGACTAAGGTGGGACTAGAACTCAAAGTCCCCTTATGATTGGCCCAAAGTCACCCAGCTGACTTTGATGACTAAGGTGGGACTAGAACTCAAAGTCTCCTTATGATTGGCCCAAAGTTACCCAGCTGACTTTGATGACAAAGGTGGGACTAGAACTCAAAGTCTCCTTATGATTGGCCCAAAGTCACCCAGCCGACTTTGATGACTAAGGTGGGACTAGAACTCAAAGTCTCCTTATGATTGGCCCAAAGTCACCCAGCTGACTTTGATGACTAAGGTGGGACTAGAACTCAAAGTCTCCTTATGATTGGCCCAAAGTCACCCAGCTGACTTTGATGACAAAGGTGGGACTAGAACTCAAAGTCTCCTTATGATTGGCCCAAAGTCACCCAGCCGACTTTGATGACTAAGGTGGGACTAGAACTCAAAGTCTCCTTATGATTGGCCCAAAGTCACCCAGCCGACTTTGATGACTAAGGTGGGACTAGAACTCAAAGTCTCCTTATGATTGGCCCAAAGTCACCCAGCCGACTTTGATGACAAAGGTGGGACTAGAACTCACTATCTCCCGCTTTCTAGCATGGTGCCTTAACCTCTAGGCCAAACTATCTTTCTCTTATATATATATATATATTCACTTGGCAGCATTTATGCAATTGGTGACGTCATAGCTGGCCCCATGCTTGCTCACAAAGCCGAAGACGAAGGGATCCTGTGCGTCGAGGGAATGGCTGGAGGCGCGGTTCACATCGACTACAACTGTGTGCCGTCCGTCATTTACACCCACCCTGAAGTCGCCTGGGTTGGCAAATCAGAAGAGCAGCTCAAAGAGGAGGTGAGCCTCGTCATTTTACTTCGTTCTGCTGGCGGCCGTGTTTGGGCCAGGTGTTCATTTAGAAAGAGAAGAACAAATGGGGAAGCTGGGAGGTTTTCAAGAAAAGCTTGGACGACCATTTACCTGGGATGGTATAATGGGCAGGAGGTTGGACTAGAAGGCCCAAACCGGAAGCCCCCCCATTCAATTCTTGGACCGGCTGGAAGTCCAGTTCCCCCACCATAGAGTCTCCTCCTAGTGTGGCGTCCTTTTTCCTCTGCTGATTGGAAGTCCGGTTCCCCCACAATAGAGTCTCCTCCTAGTGTGGCATCCTTTTTCTCTGCTGATTGGAAATCTGTTTCCCCCACCATAGAGTCTCCTCCTAGTGTGGCGTCCTTTTTCCTCTGCTGATTTGAAGTCCGGTTCCCCCACCATAGAGTCGCCTCCTATTGTGGGGTCCTTTTTCCTCTGCTGATTGGAAGTTCGGTTCCCCCACCATAGAGTCTCCTCCTAGTGTGGCATCCTTTTTCCTCTGCTGATTGGAAGTCCGGTTCCCCCACCATAGAGTCTCCTCCTAGTGTGGCGTCCTTTTTCCTCTGCTGATTGGAAATCTGTTTCCCCCACCATAGAGTCTCCTCCTAGTGTGGCGTCCTTTTTCCTCTGCTGATTGGAAGTCCGGTTCCCCCACCATAGAGTCTCCTCCTAGTGTGGCGTCCTTTTTCCTCTGCTGATTGGAAGTCCGGTTCCCCCACCATAGAGTCTCCTCCTAGTGTGATGTCCTTTTTCCTCTGCTGACTGGATGTCTGGTGTCATCTCCCCGCCCCCATTCTCCAATAGACTCTCCTTTTAGCATGGCATCCTTTTTCCTCTGCTGACAGGAAGTCCAGTTCCCCCACCATAAAGTCTCCTCCTAGCGCGGTGTCTTGTTTCTTCTCCGACTGGAAGTCTGGTTCCCCCACCATAGAGTCTCCTCCTAGCCCGGCGTCCTTTTTCCTCTACCTATCTTAACCGATAGTCCTATCAATTGTGGAGCCGACCGGCAACAGGGAGCCGCAGCAGAGGGATGAAAGAGCCACATGCGGCTCCAGAGCCGCAGGTTGCTGACCCCTGGACTAGAAGACCTCCAAGGTTCCTTCTAGCCCTATGATTCTATGAAATTCAATCTTAAGAGAAAACTTGGCATGGATTCTGAACTGTCCCGTATTACACCAGCAGAGGGGAGTCCTGGGCTGTGACTTCTAAATTAAAAATTTGGCAGGGATTGCTGGCAACTGTCATAAGTGTGAAAAACAGTCATAAATCACTTTTTTCAGTGCCGTTGTAACTTTGAACAGTCCCTAAATGAACTGTTGTAACTCAAGGACTACCCGTATTACGATTCAAAGATTTAGTTGAGTTTCCGTAATCTCTTTTGAAGGTAAGGTCGGATTTTGAGTCAGCGGCTACAACCCTTTTGTCTTCAGAGCAAAGGAAAACTATCGTGAATTTATAATGTTGGCTTGTATAAAATATGGAAGAGAATTTATAAGTGGCTAGAAAACAGAAGCCACTTATAGAAGTCTTTATATGTGGGCTTTTTTCCCCAAACTAGTATTGAATAAAAATTAACTAGAGTTACAAATTACTATCAAACTTAAAGTACTGACCACAATGTAAATATAATGGCGATATGAACTATTAATAGCATTACAAGTTTAAGTAAAACTGTTATTACACGATTATAGAAGTTAAAACGGATAGGAAGTCAGTGTAGAATGGTGAACTACAGAGGCTAAACATGAATGCCCATACAGAAGGCTATATAACTATTTTATATAACTGTTATTACACGATTATAGAAGTTAAAACCGATAGGAAGTCGATGTAGAATGACGAACTACATAGGCTAAACATGAATGCCCATACAGAAGGCTGTATAACTATTTTATATAACTGTTAGTACACGATTATAGAAGTTAAAACTGATAGGAAGTTGATGTAGAATGGCGAATTACAAAGGCTAAACGTGAATGCCCATACAGAAGGCTGTATAACTATTTTATATAACTGTTATTACACGATTATAGAAGTTAAAACCGATCAGAAGTCGATGTAGAATGACGAACTACAAAGGCTAAACGTGAATGCCCATACAGAAGACTGTATAACTATTTGATATGGTTATGTTTCTCTTGTTTTTTTCTTTTTTTCTTTTTTTATATATATAATGTTGGCTTGTTTTCAGGGAACAGAATACAAGATCGGTAAATTCCCTTTTGCGGCTAACAGCAGAGCCAAGACCAACGCTGACACAGATGGCCTGGTGAAGATCTTAAGTCACAAAACCACAGACCGGTTGCTGGGAGCGCATATTCTAGGCGCTGTGAGTATGCCAAAGGATCTGCCCATATTGTAACGTTGCACGGCGTTGAGTAATTTTACTTCGTAACACTTTATAGACTAGGAAACACACACTGACATACTGTATAAGCAGTGGCTGGCATCTTGTAGAAAGGTAATTGCCTGCATTTAAGGTTACTGTTACTGGGACGCTGTGGCTCAGTGGCTAAGACGCTGAGCTTGTCGAACAGGAAGGTTGGCAGTTTGGCGGTTCGAATCCCTGGCGCTGCGTAACGGAGTGAGCTCCCGTTACTTGTCCCAGCTTCTGCCAACCTAGCAGTTTGAAAGTATGTAAAAATGCAAATAGAAAAATAGGAACCGCTTTTGATGGGAAGGTAACAGCGTTCTGTGTTTAGTCATGCCGGCCACATGATCATGGAGACGTCTTCGGACAATGCTGGCTCTTTGGCTTTGAAACACAGATGAGCCACCGCCCCCTAGAGGGGGGGAACGACTGGACAGGGAAATCTTTATATTTTGCAGGGGACATTTTCATCAATGACTGTGATGATTCCTTCTCTAGGGTGCTGGTGAAATGGTTAATGAAGCCGCCCTGGCAATGGAATATGGTGCATCGTGCGAGGATGTAGCCAGAGTTTGCCATGCCCATCCGGTAAGTTCCCATGACTTAGTCCGCCATGTTGACATTATGGGAATTTATTTATTTGATCCCGCCTTTATGATGAGTACGAATAGCTCAAGATGGTGAATGGGTCCAGCACATCCTCCGCCTCCTATTTGCCCTACAACAACAGCCCTGTGAGGTGGGTTGGACTGGGAGAGAGCGAGAAGGACTGGTCCAAAGTCACCCAGATGGCTTTCATACCTAAGGAAGGACTAGAACTCACTGTCTCCTGATGATTGGTCCAAAGTCACCCAATTGGCTTTCATGCCTAAGGCGGGACTATAACTCACTGTCTCCTGGTGATTGGCCCAAAGTTGCCAGCTAACTTTCCTGCCTAAGGCATGACTAGAACTCACCATCTCCCGTTTTCTAGTCTCGTGCCTTAACCACTTGCACTTAAGATTTATATACCACTTCACAGTGCTTCGCAGCCCTCTCTAAGGGTTTTACAGAGTCAGCCTATGGCTACCAACAATCTGGGTCTTCATTTTACCACCCTCAGAAGGATGAAAGGCTGAGTCAACCCTAAGCTGGTCAGGATCGAACTGCTGGCAGTTAGCAGAGTTAACCTGCAATACTGCATTCTAACCACTGAGCCACCACGGCTCTTACACCACAAGTGGCTCTTTGAAAGTTCTTCATCTATATCTATATAAATGGCTGTGTGTGTGTGTGTGTGTGTGTGTGTGTGTATGTTCCACCATAACTCTGGAATGCCTCGAGCAATTTCAACCAAACATGGTACACAGATGACTTATTCCCTGAAAACAAATACTGTGGGGGTAAGACACCCCTAACACCCCTTGGGAGGTGTATGTGTGTGTCAGTGTGAGTGTGCTCCAGCATAACTCTGGAACGCCTGGGCCGCTGAAATGAAAAGGACTGAATTATATCTAGTGTCAAATCACAGTACTTTTGACAATGATAGCGTGTGTTTTGGAAGTTCGGTTAAGATACAGCTGCTTGTGCCTTAAAATGGCTTCTACTGTACAGCACAGTGGAGCTGCCATGGTAACGGCTTCGCATGACTCCACAAGGGGGCTCCCTCTAATACAGGATTGGGATAAACACATAACTCGGGCTACGCCAGGTTATCAGCTAGTAAATTTATAATTGATGAAGGTTCTACATTATTGCATAATTTTCCTTATATTCTCCCCATTCATATCCCATTTTTTTTTCTGTCTCTCCCACAGACCGTATCCGAAGCTTTCAGAGAAGCAAACCTAGCGGCTTCCTTTGGCAAAGCGATCAACTTTTAGAGCGAAGGAACATCCGTGGTGGTGTGTGAAAAGCACATTTCTCCCCCCCCGTGAAACTGACTGAAGATTCGATGGAAAATCGAGTTTTTGCAATACTCCCAGGCCTTAATTAAGTGAACTTTTGTTCCAACCCCCCCCCCCACACACAAAAAAAGCTAAAATATTTAAACAAATAAGGGGTTGGGATTTAATTAACCAAGAGCTGTATATTATATGACCAACACTAACTTTGCATTATTGATTGCCCGTTCTTAAGTTTCACAGGAGAAAAACGGCCAGCGGCATTAGCAAATGGTTGGAGCGATCTTAAAAGGTCCCATTATGCATTTTCGTTCAAATATAGCGTCTAATATTATGCCATGTGGTTGCTTTGTCATTGTTGAGGAAATGGCACATCCTGGTGATTTAAAGTACACCATTGTCACCTTCGCACAATGCAGTTAACAATTGGAAGTGAAAGCTAGCAATAGACTTAAAATCATATATATATATCATATATATATATCAGATTGTAAGACACACTTTTTTGTCTCCCAAAAGGGGGTGAAAAATTTCTGTGCATCTTATAGACTGAATATTGGCCAGCCATTTTTTGGCCTCTGCATGCCCTGTTTTCAGGCCTGTTTTCAGCCTTTTTCAGGCCTTTTTTCAACCCGTTTCAGGGCTTTTTTTGGCTCATTTTTTTCAGCTTTTTTGGGCCCATTTTTTTGGGCCCAAAAAAAACCCAGCCCAAAAAGCATCTTAAAAACGGGCCAAAAAATGGCCAGAAACAGCTGAAAAAAATAGCCGGAAAAAGCCATAAATGAGCTGAAAAAAGCCCTGAAAATGGACCGAAAAAGAGCCTCAAAAACAGGCTGAAAAAAGCCCTCAAAATGGGCAGAATAAAGTTCCTAAAATAAGCAAAAAAAAGCCCCAATAACAGGCTGAAATAAGCCTCAAAAGTGGATGAAAAAAGGCTCAAAAATGGGCCAGAAAAAGCCCCCCAAATGGGCCGAAAAGAGTCTCAAGAACAGGCTAAAAAAGCCTCAAAAATTGGCTGAAAAAGCCCCCCAAACTGGCTGAAAAAAAGCCTTGAAAATGGGCCGAAAAAGAGCCTCAAAAACAGGCTGAAAAAAGCCCTCAAAATGGGCGGAAAAAAGCCCCCAAAATTGCCCCCTAAAGCTTCAATAACAGGCTGAAATAAGCCTCAAAAATAGGCGAAAAAAGCCTCAAAAATGGGCCAAAAAAGGCCCCCCAAATGGGCCGAAAAGAGTCTCAAGAACAGGCTAAAAAAGCCTCAAAAATTGGCTGAAAAAAGCCCCCCAAACTGGCTGAAAAAAGCCTTGAAAATGGGCTGAAAAAGGGCCTCAAAACAGGCTGAAAAAAGGCCTCAAAATGGGCGGAAAAAAGCCTCCAAAATAAGCCAAAAAAAGCTGCAATAACAGGCTGAAAAAAGCCTCAAAAATGGGTGGAAAAAGCCTCAAAAATGGGCCAAAAAAGGCCCCCTAAATGGGCCAAAAAGAGCCTCAAGAACAGGCCGATAAGAGCCTTGAAAATGGGCCAAAAAAGCCCCCAAAATAGGCCGAAAAAGCCTTGAAAAAAAGGTAGGAAAAAAGGCCTGAAAATGGGGCTCAGAGGCCAAAAACCTTTCTTCGTTTTGCTTTCCTCTTCTAAATTTAGGTGCATCTTATAGTCAGGTGCGTCTTATAATCCGAAAAATATGCTATATGCTTTAAGAATATTCGAAACTTGATTCCTTTTATCCTTGATCACAATGTAAAGGGACTTTTAAAATAGCCATGAACCTGTGCTAGATCAGTAATCATTTGCAAGCATTTTTAATAACTCCTCTTCTTTTCGTGACATTTTGCAAAAGAGAAAAGATAGATTCATAAAACAATCTATACCAGTGTTTCTCAACCTTGGTGGACTTTAAGTCCTGTGGACTTCAACTCCCAGAATCCCCCAGCCAGCACAGGACTTAAAGTCCACCAAGGTTGAGAAACACTGATCTATACGCATCTGTGCTTGCTAATTTTCAGTATTTTGTGGGGTTTTTTTCCCCAATTTAGAGTTAAAAATACAGAGTTAAAAATACAGAGGGCAAAAGTTAAATTATGTTGGTGTCCTAATACAATATGGTTTTGTGTTTTATTATTCCTTGGGCAACGGTGGGCTTTAGATAGCTTCCCCCCCCCCCCCACCCCCTTCTTGAAGATAAAGTACTATATAGTAAGATGGGTAGAGATCTTCTGTTACTCATAACTGCCTGTCGGTGGTGGGATTAAATTTTTTACTACCGGTTCGGTGGGCGTGGCTAGTAGGGGGGCGTGGCGTGCCTTGGTGGGCGTGGCAGGGGAAGGATACCGCAACATCCCCATTTCCTCCCGATCCGCTGGGACTCGGGAGGCAGAGAATAGATGGGGACAGAGACAGAGGTGGTATTAACCGGTTCTCAGAACCACTCAAAATTTCTGCTACTGGTTCTCCAGAACTGGTCAGAACCTCCTGAATATCACCTCTGGCCCCTGTCTTGTTTTTAACGAAGGTTAAACTTTGAAATAGAAAGGGGGAAGAATCAACGGTATATATATAAAACAGGAAACTCTTGAGTTCATCTTGGCCATAGGGGGAAAAAAATGAAATCTTTTCAATATACAAAGAAATAAAGATAAAAGTACCCTATGGACAATATACCTTTTTAAAAAAATATAAAGCATAAACATTCTTTAGGGAATTGGAGGCTAAAACGTATGAAGAACGGTTGCAGGAACTGGGTATGTCTAGCAATAGTTAGACTTATATACCGCTTCATAGGGCTTTCAGGCCTCTCTAAGCGGTTTACAGAGTCAGCATATCGCCCCCAACAATCTGGGTCCCCATTAGCAATAGCAGTTAGACTTATATACCGCTTCATAGGGCTTTCAGCCCTCTCTAAGCGGTTTACAGAGTCAGCATATTGCCCCCAACAACAATCCGGGTCCTCATTTTACCCACCTCGGAAGGATGGAAGGCTGAGTCAACCCTGAGCCTGGTGGGATTTGAACAGCCAAACTGCTGAACTGCAGTCAGCTGAAGTAGCCTGCAGTGCTGCATTTAACCACTGCGCCACCTTGGTCTAGTCTAATGAAAAGAAGGATTGGGGGAGATATGATAGAAGGGTTCCAATATTTGTGGGGGCTGCCGAAAAGAAGAGGGAATCAAACTATTTTCCAAAGCGCCAAAAGGAAAGACGAGAAACAATGGGTGGAAACTAACCAAGGAGAGAAGCAATCTGGAATGAAGGAGAAACTTCCTAACAGGGAGGACAATTCACCCGTGGAACAGCTGGCCTCGAGGTTGTGGGTGCTTCATCACTGGATGTTTATAAGAGAGTGGAACCACCATTTATCTGAAAGTATAATAATTCTTAAATATATTGGTTTATAACACAGAATAATAAGAGTTGGAAGGGACCTTGGAGGTCTTCTAGTCCAACCCCCATTTATCTGAAATGGTGTAGGGCCGCGATGGCAAACCTATGGCACGCGTGCCCAAAGTAGCACGGCTAGAAGACCTCCAAGGTCCCTTTCAACTCCTCATTCTGTGTTCTAAACCAATATATTTAAGAATAATGACTCTATATTTTTATAATCAAGTTTTTAAAAATCAATCAAGGTTGGAAACACCTGGTGCAAATTTTCAGGCTGCAGTTTGTTCACAGATCTAACTAAATGCACCTTGGCCGATTCCCCTTGCGATATTCTCTCCCAAAACCTGCTTCTTGTTCACACCCTGCTCACATTCATCGCAAATCCTGAATCGTTTTTCTAGTGCTGCCTGGCGGCAAGCCGGAAATCGAAGTGTCCTCTTACTTATTTAATCAGTTGCAGCTTTAAATATCTGGCAGCAGTGCCGGATTTAGATGAAAAGAGGCCCTAGGCTATTCCACTTATGAGGCCCTTTCACCTCCCATTTTTAAGTTTGTAAATCACATGAGAGAAAATAAAATACATCATTACTGTGATATATATCAATATATATAGCTGGCCTCCCGACGGAGGGCGGCTCTGCTCTGCGGCAAAGGCAGCGAGGCCAGCCGCCTCCCCTGCTGCGCTCAGCTGCCCGGCTCGGCCCCCTCGCCCTCACCTGCCGGGCCGATGGTGGGCTCTGCGTCGACAGGGCGGCTACTGGGAGCGGCTGCGCCTCTCGCCCGACCGCCGGTGCCGGGAACGTGGGCGGGCTCCCCAACTGCCGCGGCGCTGGAACGATCTTAACCAATACATTTTTATGTTTGTTTATTAGTCCTATGCGTAGAATTTCTCCTTATTTTCGGTTCAGTGTTTTAGTGTTCCCTGTTTTTAGAATAGTGTAATTTTAATTTTGCTAACAATTTGAATGTAGGCCCCTCTTGATCTTGAGGCCCTAGGCTGAAGCCTAGTTAGCCTATAGGAAAATCCGGCCCTGTCTGGCAGGTTGCGTGATTAGCAAACTCCTAGGCTTAAAACCCAATGAATGAATGAAAAGAAATCTTGACGCACGGTCAAGTTATCTCCGCAAAGTTAAAACAGCTCCTTGTAAAATGTGTGTGTCCGTTTCTCCTGATCAGAGACTCTCATCTTCCATCTCTTTTTTGGTTCCACCACAAAACCGCGTTCGACGAAACCGCGTAGCTGACGTCATCAACAGGGCGACAACAGCGCGGAGACAGAAGCACACTGTAAACGCTAAACCTAAAATTAACCCCTAAACCTAAACCTAACCCCCCTAAACCTAATCCTAAACCTAATCCTAAACCTAACCCTAACCCTTAACCTAACCCTTAACCTAAACCTAATCCTAACCCTTAACCTAACCCTAAACCTAACCCTTAACCTAACCCTAACCCTAACCCTTACCTTAACTTGAATCGGCTTGCTTTCAAAGCGCTATTTAAAGCGCCCTTCTTTCTCCGCGCTGGCTGTTGTTGCCCTGTTGATGACGTCAGCGACGCGCTTTAATCGGGCGTGGCTTAGTCGAGCGCGGTTTTGTCGTGCCACACTCTTTTTCAACACGTTGTGGCCTGAGATGGTTTGATTTCTGCGCTGGATGATTCTTTTATCGAAAGATCGGGCATCCACGAGTCAAAATTAAGTGGTTAAAAACCCTGTGTTTGACGCTCGGATTTTATTAGAATCAAAAAGTGTGAATTGCTCTTTCGGATAATAAAAGTAACATGGGAGAATGAGGCTAACTAGGGTTAAAGGAGGAATATACTTGGTTACAAAGTAGGATTTTATTTTACAAAAGGAGAAAAAAACGCTGGTATCCGGTCAGATTGGGACAGGTTCCGTCATCCCAGTGTTTCTCAACCTTGGCCCACCTGAAGAGGTGTGGACTTCAACTCCCAGAATCCCCAGACAGTCAGCTGTCAGGGGAATTCTGGGAGTTGAAGTCCACACATCTTCAGGTGGGCCAAGGTTGAGAAGCGCCGCGTTATCCATTTAAGACCGATCTTCAAAGGAAAGATATTTTATTTGTTTTTTCCCCCTCTTCTTTCATTTTTCCAAATTTCTAGCAGGTGCTATAAATCGCAACTTTCTGACTAATCGCTTGCAGAAGGCCTCGGACTGTTTCTTCTAGTTCTATTACTTGTTTAGCTTTGTCTTCCAGGATTTTTTGATTTTTTTCGTACGTGTCTTCCAGTTCTGCAAAAAAAGGAGAGAACACGGAGCATTTTAGCAGCGACTAAATTCACCCAGATAGCAATCGCAACGGCGCTTAGACTTAAATACCCCTTCCCAATGCTTCACAGTCTTCCCTAAGTGGTTTACAAAGTCAGCCTGTTGCCTCCCCAACAATCTGGGTCCTCGTTTTACCGACCTCGGAAGAACGGAAGGCTGCGTCAACCTTGAGCCGGTTAGGATCGAACTGCTGGCAGTGGGCAGTCAGCCTGCAATACCGCAGTCTAACACTGCGCCACCACAGCTTAGATAGCAATAGAATAGCACTTAGACTTATATACTGCTTCACCGTGCTTTTACAGCTCTCCCTAAGCAGTTTACAGAGTCAGTCTCTTGCCCCCCAACAATCTGGGTCCTCGTTTTACTGACCTGGGAAGGATGGAAGGCTGAGTCAACCTAGAGCTGGTCAGGATCGAATTCCTAGCAGAATTAGCCCGCAATACTGCATTCTAACCACTGTGCCACGCAGCTTCGATAGCAATAGCACTTAGACTTATATACCGCTTCATAGTGCTTCACAGCCCATTCTGGGCAGCTTACAGAGTCAGTCTATTTACCCCCAACAATCTGGGGCTCCTCATTTTAACGATCTCAGAAGGATGGTAGGCCGAGTCAATTTTGAGTCCCATCAGGATCTAACTCCAGACTGTGGGCAGAGTCAGCCTGCAATACAGCATTCTAACCACTGCGCCACCACCAGCTCTTTCAAGCATCTGTTCTCCCTGTGCTTTGGCTTCATTAGAGGAAAACAACCCAGCTCCCTTTGATGGTGGATGTTTTGCATCGCTAAAAAAGCCAGATGGCAGAAAAAGAAGACTTTCCTATAATTGAAAACAGTCTTTTTATTAAAAAGAAAGAAAGAAAGAACAAGAAAATGGCAACACCTTTCCACTCAATGCATACCTTTGAGAAGCTGAAGTTTGCTGTTTGCTTGCTCTAACAAAACCTTCGCTTCGTTTTGCAACTCTTCCGCCTTCTTCCTGGCGCTGGCAGACTCCCCTGTTTTCTTGGCAATTAAGTTTTCTACTGTTTTGTATTTCTCATTGACGCTGTCGTCTAGTATCTATAATTTGAGAGAGAAAGACAGAGTGTTAAGGAAGAGAGAGGAATAGAAAAAGAAAGTGTAAGAAAGAGAGGAAAAGAGAGAAAAATAAAAAGGGGAAAAGAGCAAAAGGAGGAAGAAAAGGGAGAAAGAAAAGAGAGAGAAACGGAGAAAGTGTAAGACAGACAGGTACAGAAAGAAAGGAAGGGAAAAAAAGGAGAAAGCAAAAAAAGAGCAAAAGAGGGAGAAAGTGTAAGAGTAAAAAAGAGACAGAAAGGAAGAAAGCAAAAGAGGGGGGAAGTGTAAGAAAGCGAGTAAGAAAGATATAAAGAGAAAGGAAGAAAGCAAAAGAAAGAAAGGGAGAAAGAGAAAAAGAAGGAGAAAGTGTAAGAAAGAGCGAGTAAAAAATATATAAAGAGAAAGGAAGAAAGCGAAAGAAAGGGAAAGAGCAAAAGAAGAGTGTGTGTGTGAGAGAGAGAGACAGAGAGAGAGAGAGAGAGGGAGGGAGAGAGAGAGGGGTGGAAAGTGATAATATTCCCCCAAATGACTGGGGTATTCCTGCCTTTGGCTTAACATCCTTGCCTTTAAAAACAATTAGTCCTTGACTTCATTTTAAGGACTATTCACAGCAACAACAGACTTTTAAAAAACTACTTACAACCGGTCCTCAAAGTTGCTACTACCACCTTCTCCCTGGAGTTACCTTTCCCAATGCTTTTGGCAACCGACTTGCATTTTACAACCTGTTGCAGCCTTCCCAGGGTCACACGACCACAATTTGCGACTTTTCTGTAGGTTTATAGGGGGGGAAAAACAACCACCACCGGCCATTCTAAAGAATGGGTTTGCTTAATGACCACCTAGCTTGCTTTATGACTGCGGTGAGTCACTTTGTGACCCTCCTAAAAGCAGTCGTCAAATTTGAGCCGAGTTGTATGGTGTATCACTAGTACAGTGATGGAGAACTATCACGTGAAAATGTCCCATGCCTGCAAACACACTTATTGAGGCCTTGCTCTGGAAAAGCCGAACTTCCGAGTTCTAGGGCGCATGGACGCCTGGCAATCATCTGGCTGGTTCTTGGCACTGCTGCAGGCGACGGACAGCTGATCGTCGTGCGAGTGTGCGTGCCAGAAACCCAGAAGACAAACATGGAAGCAATAGCAATAGCAGTTAGACTTATATACCGCTTCATAGGGCTTTCAGCCCTCTCTAAGCGGTTTACAGAGTCAGCATATATTGCCCCCAACAACAATCCGGGTCCTCATTTTACCCACCTCGGAAGGATGGAAGGCTGAGTCAACCCTGAGCCGGTGAGATTTGAACAGCCGAACTGCAGAACTGCAGTCAGCCTGCAGTGCTACATTTAACCACTGCGCCACCTCGGCCCGTGCATGACAGGCGACGTGGCTCTGCGTGCCACTTCGGGCATGCGTGTGCCATAGGTTCTCCATCACAGTGTGCGCACAATTTAATAACCACTGAAATTCCGAGCTCCATTTTGGTCCTAACCCGGGGACTATCTGTACCGTTTTAATGTAGTTTGCATCTCCTGAACGCAGAACCTCTAAACATCCAAAACGGGAATTAATTAGAGAGAGAGATTCTTTACAAAGAAAACCAATACGATTTTATCTTGTTACTTTCATTATGCTACCCAGGTACGGGATAAGGGAAGACAGATGGCGGGAACCGAGGAGGAAACATATCAGTTGTGGTTGGAATGTTATCTACTGTACTCCCGCGGGAATAAAACTGGATGTTTATATTTAGAACTGAAATATCGCTGCGAAGACCTTGACTGGGTTTCGTGTAGTCGTATTTCCTTCAAAGAGGAATTTCTGCTTTGAAGTGACAGGAGGCTAGTAAGGTCCGCTTTACAAATAGGTGGACTATTTTCCCTTGCGAAAATAACGCTAATTGCCACTTTTCAAAGCAGCTCTTCATATGAAGGAGCTTGTGATATAAAAGAAGAGTTTAAAAGTACTTTTTGACGTGTTTTCCCCAAACCTAAGTGTCTACATGGCAACTCCCTTCACAACTAACACAGCTTCAGGCCTATCTAGGGGGGTAGCAAAAATCTGTTCTGTTCTAATCCTAATCCGTGTTCCATTCTATTCCTAATCCTTATTCTATTCTGTTCTGTATCTGGGTTTTTTCCCCCCCTATTCCTGTTTCTTTTCTATTCCTGATTCTATCCTGTCCTGTCCTGTCCTATAGTATAGCCTTTAAGTGTCATTAAAGTAAATACAATGAAATTGGTATCCATCTATCCATCCCATCATTTCTATTCTCTATTCTGACTTGTCTTGTTTATTCCTATTGTTCTGTTCTGTTGATCTGCTCTGTTCTGTTCTATTCTATTCTATTCTATTCTATATTCATTGGAGTCCATTGTCTATTCCATTCCATTCTATTATTTTCATTCCATTCCATTCTCTATTCTATTCTATTCTATTCCATTCCATTCTATTATTTTCATTATATTTCATTCTCTATTCTATTCCATTCCATTATTTTCATTCCATTCTTCTATTCTATTCTATTCTATTCTATTCTATTCTATTCTATTCTATTCTATTCTATTCTATATTCATTGGATTCCATTCTCTATTCCATTCTATTATTTTCATTATAGTTCATTCTCTATTCTATTCTATTCTATTCCATTCTATTCTATTATTTTCATTATATTTCATTCTCTATTCTATTCCATTCCATTCCATTATTTTCATTCCATTCTCCTATTCTATTCTATTCTATTCTATATTCATTGGATTCCATTCTCTATTCCATTCCATTCTGTTATTTTCAGTCCGTTTCATTCTCTATTCTATTCTATTCCATTCCATTCCATTCCATTCCATTCCATTCCATTCCATTATTTTCATTATATTTCATTCTCTATTTTATTTTATTCTATTCTATTCTATTATTTTCATTCCATTCTCCTATTCTATTTTATTTTATTCCATTCCATTCCATTCTCATATCATTCCCTATCCCATCCCATTCCATATTCATTCTATTCTATTCTATTCTCTATTCCATTCCCTTCTTTTTAAAATACATTGGCCTCCCAATCTTACCACTGGCCATCTTTAGCTATTGATTTAAGAAGAGCATGGCTTCTCATGAACTGTCAACTTTTACGTCCTGGGGGTCCATAGGATGGTGCTGCCCTCATCAAAACGACAAAAGAGGCATTGTGCCATCGTACCACGAAGCCCACCCCTTTGGCAATGGCACGTAATCTCACACCACACACCCTGGGGGGAAGCAGGGGGAAACTTGTGTTGTGGTGCCACAATGCTTCCTTCCTCCTTCTGCCACCTCTCGGCCTCTCGTCTCGGCCTCCGGCTGAAACTTTTGAACTTGGAAGAGCTTCACGGGGGATAAGCAGAATCTTCAGGGGAGCTTAAGAGCGCCCCCGGGATGCCGGGAGCCCCCGCGAGATTTCAATGCTTACCTTCTGAACGTCGGCGGTCGTTCGATTAACTGCCGCGATATTTTCTTCCGCCACTTTGAGATCCTCTGCGTTGGTAGCAGCCTTCTGCCTCAGCGTTTCCACGTTCTTCTCCAACTCCGCAATGCGGAGGGTCGCGTTCCCCAAACGATCTTCCACTGAGCCGGTCTCCGATGCAATCTTGAATCGAAGGGGATGAAAAATACATGAATTCCTTCTCACCCTTAGGAAATTTCTGCTTAGTTCTAGCTTGCTTCTCTCCTTGATTAGTTTCTATCCATTGTGTCCTGACCAAGGCTTCCCAAGAGCCTTTTGTTGGGACTCCTTGTTCCAACAAAAACCCATTTCATTAATTGACTGTGAATTCTGCTCATTCACATCCAGGAAAGTCTTTCAAGGGAGGATTTACAGTCACAGACCTTATCTGGCTTGGAGAGCTGCCAGGCCGATCTCTACAGAACTTGGCCAGGAGTCTTGGAGAGTCACAAATCAATTAAGCAAACTAATTGCTTCCTGCAAACTCCACTCCCCTTTTGCTCCTCTTTTATTTCCTCTGGGAGGGGCCATTCATCGTCCACCTGTGGCCTTACTCCCAAGTTGACCCCTGTTCTTTAGCTGTTCCCTTGGCAACTCTGCACATGCGCACACTGGGAACAGGCTCCAGCTGTTCTTCTGCCTCACTGATGTCTGACTCTGAAGGCAGCTGATAACTGCCATACGGCCCTGGCCCCCTCTCTGCCTCCGACACAGAGCCCTTGTCAGAGCCTTCCCCAGACTCCAGGACTGGCCCATGTTCCTCCCCAACCTCCTCACTGTCTGAATCTGCTGCCAGCTCTGCTGGTGGGCCACAACACAATGTTTTTTGTCGTTCCTTCTGGTGCTTTGGAAAATAGTTTGATCTTTAGGGAAGCTCCTCAAATATTGGAACGCTGGACAACTGCTATCATGTCTTGATTAGTCCTTCTTTTCACTAAATTAGGCATACCCAATTCCTGCAACCATCTTCATATGTTTTAGCCTCCAGCTAAAGGCTCACCTACTATATTTTAGAAGTTGAGGAGCTGAAGGTCCCACAAAAGATCAAGATAACAGCAAGGGAAGTTTGATTCTGGTTCGACTTCACAGTTTTGGGGTTAATCTATTCCAGATTTTGACCAGATCTGCTCCCATATCCCAAGGGCTGCCCCGAAGAAGAGGGAGTCAAGCTATTCTCCAAAGCACCTGAAGGCAGGACAAGAAACAATGGATGGAAACCAATCAAGGAAAGAAGCAGCTAGAATGGAGGAGAAATTTCCTAACAGTGAGGACAATTAACCAGGGAAACAGCTTGGCTTTCAGAAGTTGTAGGTGCTTCATCACTGGAGTTTTTAAAGAAAAGACTGGACTGCTATTTATCTGAAATGGTGTAGGGTTTCCTGCCTGAGCAAGGGGTTGGACTAGAAGACCTCCAAGGTCCCTCCCAACTCTTGTTATTCCTCATTCCCACCATCCAAAGTCAGAATCATCAACCGCCCCTTTGTGATTTTTTTTTTCTCCTTCCAGTTTTCATACTTTCATCAGAACTGGGATTTTCCTTGATGAAGCATAGTTTGAGATTAGCTCCTCCTAATGTTAAGCCCATTCCATAAACCATTTTGCAAAGGGGGAAATGTTAACCTCCAATATTTGAAATCCACGATGACAACGAAACCAATTTTGTTGTATTTTAAGTACAATGACAATAAAGATCATACTTATATGTTATTTTTTTTGCTGTCATGAGAGTTCCCGACCTGTTCTACCTGTAGAAATCACCTGTCTTATTTAGATCTCTGTTGTGGCCCAGCAGGAGCCGTTGGAGCTGCCACCAGACTCCGACAGCGAGGGGCCCTATGAGTCGGCTCTGGAGGATGTGGAGGACCCTGGACAGGGTTCCAACTCCGAGCAGGGCGCAGAGAGGCTGGTTGGCCACCAGGAGGTGCCTGAGCCTTGGACCAGTGGGGAGGAGACAAGGGAGTGTGATCCGGACGTCAGCAGTGGGGAGGACCCAAGGGAGTTGTTCCTAGATGCCCGGCACCAGAGAGCTAATAGGCGTAAGGAACAATTACGCAATTACAGGAGGTAATTGCACTCAGCTGGTGGTCATTAGGCTCCTCTCCAGTCTATAAAAGGACTGCTTGTGCACACGCCCCTTTTGCAGAAGTCAACGCAGGAATGAATGTCGGAGGACATTATGGTGAGCTTGGCAGGCTGGATTGCTGCCCAAGCTTGTCTGTGCCAGTTTGCTGCCAAGGACCTGTCTGTCTGTTAATTAAATGCCGTAACTTATCTTTGGCTCGGAGCGTGTGTTGGTGTGGGACGAGGGGGGTCAGAACAGATCTCACAGCACACGAAGCGTAGAGTTCGTGCACCAGATAGAAGCCAGCGAAAGGAAATATAGGAACTGTGCAGTTTTCCCTCCCTGGCAACTTGGTAATACCAATGTCCTTAGCTCCCCGTTTCCGAATAATTTAGAAAAACCTCAACTTACAGAAGCAAGCAAGCCTTGGGTTCCTTCAATATCTTTTTCTGCTAGTTTGATGGCATCTTCAGCTGTGGTTTGGGCTCTTCCAGCTTCTTCGAGAGCCTCTCTGACCATATCCGCCGTGACTTTCACATCCGTCGCGCTTTTACTGATCAAACGACATCGGCAGGGTTAGATTCTTTTAAAACAAGGATTGGTTCCTATGCTACTACGGAAAAAAGAAGGTTTTTTCCCCCCTACCTGGCCTTCTTAGCTTCATCTAACAAGGTCTTCGCCCTCGCGATATCTCCAGCGCTCTGCTGAAGGACAGTCTCCACATCTGACAGGCTTTCGACCCGGTCACGGATGTTCTCGGCCAGGGTTTGCAGCTGCTCAGGTGTGCTGGGCATCTCCAGGTTGAGGACTTCGTTAGCGACGGCTTCGATGCTATCCAGATCGGCCCCGTCTTCTGTTAGGACGGTGAACAGAAACCATTGAGCGACACGACGGGATCCGAGGCCTTCAGAAGTTGTGGGTGCTCCAACACTGGAGGTTTCTACCCTATTCCTATTCCTATTCCTTTTCCCTTTTCCTATTCCATTCCATGCTATGGTATGTTATGCTATTTCATTTCATTCCATTCCTTCTCTATTCTATTCTATTCTATTCTATTCCATTCCATTCCATTCTAGCCTATTCTATTCCATTCCTTCTCTATTTCTATTCTATTCCATTCCATTCTCTATTTCTGTTCTATTCTATTCTATTCCATTCCATTCATTCCATTCCTTCTCTATTCTATTTTATTCTATTCTATTCCATTTCATTCTATTCCATTCTCTATTTCTATTCTATTCTTATTCTATTCCATTCATTCCATTCCTTCTCTATTCTATTCTATTTTATTTTATTCTATTCTATTCCATTCCATTCCATTCTCTATTTCTATTCTATTCTATTTTATTCTATTCTATTCCATTCCCTTCATTCCTTCTCTATTCTATTCTATTCTATTCCATTCTATTCCATTCTATTCCATTCTATTCCATTCTATTCCATTCTCTATTTCTATTCTATTCTATTTTATTCTATTCTATTCCATTCCATTCCTCCTCTATTCTATTCTATTCCATTCTATTCCATCCCATTCTCTATTTCTATTCTATTTTATTCTATTCCATTCCATTCCTTCTCCTATTCTATTCTAATTCTATTCTATTCCATTCCATTCTCCATTTCTATTCTATTCCATTCCATTCCTTCTCTATTCTATTCTATTCCATTCCATTCTTTATTTCCATTTCTATTATTTCCATTTCTATTATTTCCATTTCTATTATTTCCATTTCTATTTCTATTTCTATTTCTATTTCTATTTCTATTTCTATTTCTATTTCTATTTCTATTTCTATTATTTCTATTTCTATTTCATCCCATCCCATCCCATCCCATTCCATCCAGTGGTGGGCTGCCAATTTTTTTTACTAAGAAGTGTCCAGGCAGGTGGGCAGAGCCTTCCACTGCCGCTACTACTGGTTCACCCAATCTGATCCGAACCTCTCCTCTCCTATTCCTGATTCTATCCTGTCCTATTTTATTCTATTCTATTCTTCATTCTATTCCATCCCATCCCATTCCATTCTATTCCTGATTCTCTTCTATATTCTATATTCTATATTCTATATTCTATATTCTATATTCTATATTCTATATTCTATATTCTATATTCTATATTCTATATTCTATATTCTATATTCTATATTCTATATTCTATATTCTATATTCTATATTCTATATTCTATATTCTATATTCTATATTCTGTCCTGTCCTAGTCCTGTCCCTTCCTGTCCTGTCCCATCCTAGTTTAAAAAGAAAAGAAAATGCACCAATTCTCCATGGGACAAACATTACCACAGTTAAAATCCAGGGTTCACAAACACAAGTTCGGCTGTCCAACGGCATGATCCCAAACCCTTCATGTCTACCCACACCAACACCAAACAGCATTATGTAAATTGGAGCGACACATAAATCACGGTGCCCCGCTACACCCAGCCACCTTAATGATGTGCATTTGAAGCCTGGCCCTCCGCAAGCCATCCCAACCACAGAGACGTTGACCCACAACCAGCGTACGAGCCCCTCAGAATCCAAATCAACCCCACAGCCAATCAGAGGGAGCACCGACCCACGACCAAACCACGCAATTCCCCTCTCCCCCAGCCAGCACTTTGCCTACCCAATGGCCCTCCCTTGGTGTCATCTCCCCATCACAAGACCCATCACAAGAGTCTCATTGATAACTCACAACTGACACACTACAAGACCTTCCCTTGATACACCCGCACCCGAAGCCCTTATAAACAGAAGACCATGGACATCCCCTCAACTCCACTGAAGATGTTACCAAGCCTGGTAGCGAAACGTTCAGAAGCCAACCCACAAGCTCGGAGAACGAATCTTCACCCTCATCCCACACCCGAGTTACAGATATTCACCCCACCCCATTGTAAAACAAAATGCACTCGTTTTAGGGGGGGTTAGAGCAAGGAGCAAGGGGTTGGACTAGAAGACCTCCAAGGTCCCTTCCAACTGTTAGAGCTGAAGACTCCACCTTGGACAGATACCCTCATAGCCAAAGGAACCCGATACAGGTAGTCCTCGACTTACGACCACCATGGAGCCCAAATTTTATCTCGCGAAGCGGAACCTTTGCTAAGTGAGTTTTGCCCCATTCTATGACTTCTCTTGCCGCAGTTGTTAAGGGAATCGTTGCAGTTGTTAAGTTAGCAACGCGCAGTGGTGGGATTCAAATAATTTAACGACCGGTTCTTTGCCCTAAACGCTGGCTGGGTGGGTGTGGCCAGGAGTATAACAGGCAGCACTCGGTTCCTGCATCCTTCTGGAAGCCAAACTGGGACACGTGGGGATTCCTGGAAGGGGCAGGGCCAGCCAGCAATTTAACAATTGGTTCGCCCGAACTGGCCCAAACCGACTGAATTCCACCATTGGTAACGGGGTAATCTGGATTCCCCGTCGACTTTGATTGCCAGAAGGTCGCAAAAGCGGATCACGCGGCCCCCAGGACACTGCAATCCATCACAAATATGAGTCAGTTGGGTTCATATACGTTCGAAACTTACTTGGAAAACATAAATTTGGGACTCATTGGTGGTCGTAACTCGAGAGCGACCTAAAAAGAGGAAAGCCCCTCTGCAGAGAGATGCACGCCAGTCGCCTTAAGTCATCTTAAAATAATACGTACTCATCAAAAAATCCCTGATCTGATGTATCAGATTTCTGAGGTCCTTGTTGCTCTGGTCTACTTGCTCCTTGGTGGCGTTGGTCTTCAATAAAATGTCCTGTGCGTTCTGCTTGGCCTCGTCGGCCCGTTGTTTGGCTTCCGAAACCTACGTGAGATAAGCAGGACTGTGTTTACAACTGCTAGCAAATTCCGTCTCTCGTTGAAAATCAATACCGACCGAGACCGTAACAGATTCTGAAGCTCTGAGAGCAAGGTTTTTAAGAATTCTCTGACAATTGTCAAACAAATGATGTTGACGCTCTAAAACAGGGGTGTCAAACTCAATTTCATTGAGGGCTGCATCAGGGATGTGGTTGACCTCAGGGGCCCGGCTGGGCGTGGCCGACTAGGTGGGCGTGCCAGCTTGATGGCACTCACTGGGCGTGGCTGACTAGGTGGGCATGGCCAGCTTGATGGCACTCACTGGGCATGGCTGACTGGGTGGGTGTGGCTGACTGGGTGGGCATGGCTAGCTTGATGACACTGGGCGTGGCTGACTGGGTGGATGTGGCTGACTGGGTGAGCGTGGCCAGCTTGAAGCCACTCACTGGGTGTAGCTGACTGGGTGGGCATAGCCAACTGGGTGGGCATGGCCAGCTTGATGGCACTCACTGGGCATGGCTGACTGGGTGGGTGTGGCTGTCTGGGTGGGCGTGGCCAGCTTGAAGCCACTCACTGGGTGCAGCTGTCTGGGTGGCCGTGGCCAATTGGGTGGGCATGGCCAGCTTGACACCACTCCCCAAACTGCTGGCATATTTCGTCTTCACATTGGGTAGGCCAGGCTGAAGTGACGCAGGACGTCCCCTTACATTTTCCAGGACGACCCCGCGGGCCAGTTCCAACCACATCGCGGGGTGGATGCGGCTCGTAGGCCTTGGGTTTGACACCCGTGCTCTAGAAAGAGTGCAGAGAAGAGCAACCAAGAGGATTAGGGGATTGGAGGCTAAAACATACGATGAACGGTTGCAGGAACTCGGCATGGCTAGTATACTGAAGAGAAGGACCAGGGGAGACATGATAACAGCCTTCCAGTATTTGAGGGGCTGCCACAGAGAGGAGGGGGGGTCAACCTATTTTCCAAAGCACCCGAAGGCCAGGCAAGGAATAATGGATGGAAACTGAACAAGGAGAGAGATTCAATTTAGAAATAAGGAGAAATTTCCTGACAATGAGAACAATCCACCAATGGAATAGAAGTTGTGGGAGCTTCATCGCTGGAAGCTTTCAAGAAGAGACTGGACTGCCATATGTGTCAGAAATGGTGTAGAGTCTCCTGTTTTGGCAGAGTGGGTTGAACTAGATGATCTCCAAGGTCCCTTCGTACTCTGTTATTCTCTTATACCTTAAATAATTACCATTTTGGACAGCTGTTCCACCTCCGCCAGAGCGCTCAAGATGTCTCGGTCAAAATCGATGGCTTTCTGCCAGGCGGTGTGGGCCACCGTCACCAGACCTTCACACCCGGGTCCCCCACATTTCTTCACCCCATCTTCAGTTTGGCAGCTCAACCCACCACAGGGGGAATCGGCACAGGAAGACCCCAGGGGAGTCCCACACATCTGTAGTGGAAAGGAAGTAAAAATAAAAGGTTTAGCGCTTTCTAAAGATTGAAGAGCCAACTGCTTAAAGCACTACAATACGTCTTAACTTACCGTATTTTTCAGAGCATAAGATGCACCTTTTCCCTCAAAAAGAGGGTGAAAATCTGGGTGGGTCTTATACACCAAATACAGCATTTTTTTGCCTGCAGAAACCCCGCCCCTTATAAAGTTCAACTGGCAAGGGTTTTTTTACAAGGGGCTTTCCTGGACGAAACTGCAAGGAACGGGGCGGAGCTGAGCCAGGGCATCGTGAGGCTGGGAGGCGCGTGATCAGGGAGCGGAACAGCCGCCCGGCAAACCCTCTCTCCAGCTGGGCACAATGCCGCTCACCGACCTAGCGGTATCCCAAAGGCGCAAGCAACACAAGCGCCTTTGCCCCCCCCAGTTCCCACGGCTTGGCGCCTTCGGGATACCGCTAGGTTGGTGAGTGGCACTCTGCCTGGCCGGAGGGGGGGGCTTATTTTCAGAATGGGCGTATATTTTTGCCCCCCTGAAAAATGTGGCATGGTCTTAGTTTCAGGACACGTCGTATTTTCGGGGAAACACAGTTGGAAGTTACTAGTGTCTCAATAGCCCCCCTTTTTTAAATACGAAAAATTCCTCTCTCTCTCTCTCTCTCCAAATTAGAGGATTCAGTCAGATGGTTTTTAGAGAGGATTACCATCTTCTCCTTCAATTAAAGCAAGATGGAACTTTAAGGGCAGAAATTATGAATCTTCCGCAAGTATTTAAGAGGCAAAAATCTACAGTAAGGTTTTAATCTATCCAAGCACCTACGGTGTACATTTTCCCCCTTTGCTGGCCCATAGCCTCTTCATTTCTATTTTCTGTGGCGTTTTAATCCATCCTTTTTTTTTCAAAATTGCATTTACCTCACCATTTTTTGCATTGACGCTCATTTTTTTTATTGCTCACTTTCTGCTGCTTCTCATTTTTGCTTTCTTTGAAACTTGGGTGGTTGGAAGCTCGATCTATTTTTTTCCCCTCCCGGAGATGTACAGTGATAAAGACTACAAAAATGCAGATATAAATAAATAATCCTGGGTGGGCCCTTCTACTAATTTTTTTGTAGTTTCTGCCACGAGGTGGGTGGTCATTGGGGGGTAAGGTCTTCCCTGCTGAAATGCTGCATCTCTGGAATGTATTTTGGCACCGGAGGAGATAATCCTCGTCTGATCAGGTTTCTTGGTATAATGCTAAGGATTTGATGAATGCTCGCTGGTTCAGTTCTGCTTTTCAGTAATATTGTTTTAAATTTCTTAAAATAATTCTTGCTGTTAAAATGAGCAGAGGATCCAAAGACTCTCAGATCAATCCAGGTAGCCTTCGACTTACCACAATTGAGCGCAAGATTTCTGTGGGTAAGCGAGACATTCCTTAAAGCAGGGGTGGGGGTTGAAAGATTTTAGCAACTGGTTCTCTGCCCAGTTGCTGGGTGGGCGTGGCCATGGAAAGTGTGGCCTTCTCGCATGCGCACACTGGGAACAGGCTCCAGCTGTTCCTCTGCCTCACTGATGTCTGACTCCGAAGGCAGCTGATAACTGTCAGACGGCCCTGTCCCCCTCTCTGCCTCCGACACAGAGCCCTCATCCGAGCCTTCCCCAGACTCCAGGACTGGCCCATCTTCCTCCTCTACCTCCTCACTATCCGAATCTGCCGCCAGCTCCATACACTGGGAACAGGCTCCAGCTGTTCCTCTGCCTCACTGACGTCTGACTCTGAAGGCAGCTGATAACTGTCAGACGGCCCTGGCCCCCCTCTCTGCCTCCGACGCAGAGCCCTCATCAGAGCCTTCCCCAGACTCCAGGACTGGCCCATGTTCCTCCCCAACCGCTTCACTATCCGACTCTACAGCCAACTCCACTGGCCGCCGGCGGGCCACAACACCTTTGCAAACTCTTCCCCCTCATCCAAGCTCAGCTACGGCCTTCGCGAGGTGCCTACCTTTTCCGACACTTCTGCCAAATCGAGACTTTGCAGCTTGCCCGCCAGTTCGTCCAAGAGACGGGACTGCTCTTCCTGTGTAGCCTGGAAGGTGGCCGCCGTCTCGTTGATCAGACTCTCCACTTCCAGGCGCATTTCGGCGGACTGTTCAATGAGGCTGCCGGGAAGCAAAACTGACGCGTTGGCTCTTTTTTCCGCATCCAGCGACATCTGGAAATATTTGGTGATGCTATCCAAGGCACCTATCAGAAGGGAAACTGGTTGAGCATCCATGTCTGATCTGGCCTTACGACATTAATACAGGTAATCCTTGACTTATGACCCCAAGGGAGCCCCAGATTTCTGTCGCTAAGCGAGACAGTTATTAGAGTGAGTTTGCTCCATGTTACGACGTTTCCGTTCTGACCTGGGCGTCACCAAATCACGAAGCGGATTCCTTGTCCTGACAAAACACCACAACAGCCGTAAGTGTGAAACATGGTCGTAAGTCACTTTTTTCAGTGCTGTTATAACTTCGAACCGGTCACTAAACAAAGGAATTACTTAACGTTTGCAATAGCTGTCTTATGAAATTAAATGCACGATGCAGGCACAATGAAGCATGGCCAATGAAGCCCACTTAAGCTTGCCCCTCCGAAATCCACATGATTTTTTTATTATTTAAAATATTTTCCCCGCAGATCCTCCCTAAAACCTTTCGTCTGGGTTCGATTCCGTTCAACGTTCATGAAATGTATTTGTTTGAGGTTCCCTCCCACACTTTCCTTCGTTATGAAAAGCCAGATGTTTACCCCCCTCTTCCCCACCAAACTTCCTTGAGCTCTAACTGTACTAACCTCGGACGTCCGAGATTTTTATGAACTCCAGCTGTTCCCCGAGTTCTTTCACAGCGTTGTGTAAGCTCTTGGCGTCTGCCTCCAACGCCGTCAGCTCAGCCTCCACGGCGCTGCTTTCGTTTGCCACCGTAGAGATCTTTTCCTCCACTTCAATGATCTTTTGGGCCACATCTGCTTTCAGCTTCCTGCGGAACCAAGAAAACGTCCATTATTGCCAGAGCAAAAGCGGAGTTAGCGCAGATGGCTAAATGGACTCCCTTTGATCAAAGCGGAGGTGGTATTTCTACCGGTTCGTACTGGTTCGCCCGAAGCGGTTGGGGAAAGTGCAGGTGGCCCCACCCACCTGCCCCAGCTCTGCGGCATCCCATTTAGACACCTTTTTTCTGCCAAAAGCTCGTGCACGGAATGCCGTGTGCGCGCATGCATGCGCATGCTCACATTTGCGAACCGGTAGAAAAGGTAAGTGAACGCCACCCCTGGATCCAAGGGGGGGGGGAAAATGCACAATTACAATTGTTGTCCTTGACTCACAACAGTTCATTTCGTGACTGTTTCGAAGTTACAACGGTGACGAAAAATGTGACATATGACCATAGATTGGGTTTATTTCAGGGTTGGTTTTTTTTGTTAACACAAAGTGGCGGGGGGGGGGGAGAAGCTTGGGAAAACAGCACACTTCTATGGGATTTAACCATCTGCATTCCAAACAGCTTCTGTAATGTACTTGAAGGTTATTGCCAATTACGTATGTTAGATTGGCTCGTGGGCCCGTCCCTAATTTGTTTCATGCCCCGTATAACAAACTGTCTGTGTTAAGAACCTTTTTCGCAGGCTGAAAGACAAGCCTATTTTGTGAAGGGAAATGTTGCACAATAGAGTCTTTTAAAGTCTCCAGAAAGTCTGAAAAAGACGCAATCACAGAAATATTAGAGAAATGGCTGGGAAGCAAATTTACTTCCAAGTAAATTTTGGCCAGATTTGACCAATCTTGCCATTTTGCTCTTCTAGTTGAAAAGGGGAACAAGAACAAAAACAAGAAGAACAAGAACAGAACAGAATAAAGAAGACAAGAGAATAGTGAGTAGAGTAGAGTAGAATTAGAAGAGAAGAGAAGAGTGAATAGAGTAGAATGGAGCAGAGTAGAAGAGGAGAGTGAATAGAGTAGAGTAGAATTAGAAGAGAAGAGAAGAATGAGTAGAGTAGAGTAGAGTAGAATTAGAAGAGAAGAGTGAATAGAGTAGAGTAGAGTAGAATTAGAAGAGAAGAGTGAATAGAGTAGAATGGAGCAGAGTAGAAGAGAAGAGAAGAGTGAGTAGAGTAGAGTAGAATTAGAAGAGAAGAGTGAATAGAGTAGAGTAGAGTAGAGTAGAATTAGAAGAGAAGAATGAATAGAGTAGAGTAGAATCAGAAGAGAAGAGTGAATAGAGTAGAATGGAGCAGAGTAGAAGAGAAGAGTGAGTAGAGTAGAATTAGAAGAGAAGAGTGAATAGAGTAGAGTAGAATTAGAAGAGACGAGTGAATAGAGTAGAGTAGAATTAGAAGAGAAGAGAAGAGTGAGTAGAGTAGAGTAGAATTAGAAGAGAAGAGAAGAGTGAGTAGAGTAGAGTAGAATTAGAAGAGAAGAGTGAATAGAGTAGAGTAAAATCAGAAGAGAAGAGTGAATAGAGTAGAATGGAGCAGAGTAGAAGAGAAGAGTGAGTAGAGTAGAATTAGAAGAGAAGAGAAGAGTGAATAGAGTAGAGCAGAGTAGAAGAGAAGAGTGAATAGAGTAGAGTAGAATTAGAAGAGAAGTGAATAGAGTAGAGTAGAATCAGAAGAGAAGAGTGAATAGAGTAGAATGGAGCAGAGTAGAAGAGAAGAGTGAGTAGAGTAGAATTAGAAGAGAAGAGAAGAGTGAATAGAGTAGAGCAGAGTAGAAGAGAAGAGTGAATAGAGTAGAGTAGAATTAGAAGAGAAGAGAAGAGTGAGTAGAGTAGAGTAGAATTAGAAGAGAAGAGTGAATAGAGTAGAGTAGAATTAGAAGAGAAGAGTGAATAGAGTAGAATGGAGCAGAGTAGAAGAGGAGAGTGAACAGAGTAGAGTAGAATTAGAAGAGAAGAGAAGAGTGAGTAGAGTAGAGTAGAATTAGAAGAGAAGAGTGAATAGAGTAGAGTAGAGTAGAATTAGAAGAGTGAATAGAGTAGAATGGAGCAGAGTAGAAGAGAAGAGTGAGTAGAGTAGAGTAGAATTAGAAGAGAAGAGTGAATAGAGTAGAGTAGAATTAGAAGAGAAGAGAAGAGTGAGTAGAGTAGAGTAGAATTAGAAGAGAAGAGTGAATAGAGTAGAGTAGAATTAGAAGAGAAGAGTGAATAGAGTAGAATGGAGCAGAGTAGAAGAGGAGAGTGAATAGAGTAGAGTAGAATTAGAAGAGAAGAGAAGAGTGAGTAGAGTAGAGTAGAGTAGAATTAGAAGAGAAGAGTGAATAGAGTAGAGTAGAGTAGAATTAGAAGAGAAGAGTGAATAGAGTAGAATGGAGCAGAGTAGAAGAGAAGAGTGAGTAGAGGAGAGTAGAATTAGAAGAGAAGAGTAGAGTAGAATTAGAAGAGAAGAATGAATAGAGCAGAGCAGAGTAGAAGAGAAGAGTGAATAGGGTAGAGTAGAGTAGAATAGAATAGTGAATAGAATAGAGTAGAGGAGACGAGAGTAGAATAGAGTAGAACAGAACAGAACAGAACAAAACAGAGTAAAGTAGAATAGAACAGGATAGAAACAGAACAGGATGGAAACAGAACAGAACCAGAACCAGAACAGAACCAAAATAAAAAATAGGAATAGAATAGAACAAAATAGAAAATAGGAATAGAATAGGAACGGAATGGGAACCGGAACCAGACCCAGAACGGAATGGAAACAGAATGGAACAAAACAGAACATAATACTTTATTCGGCCAAGTGTGATTAGTCACATAAGAAATTATACAGAATCCGTAAGAACGTCTCTTTCCTATCTCTCAGGGACCCTTATCATTTCCATTCAAATTCGCGATAAACATTCTCTGCCTCCCCGTTTCCACCCTTTCTTCCTTCTTTCTCACCAAGTTCTCCTTAAAATCATTCAACAACCACAACAGACTCCCTTCTCCGTGGCCGAACTAAGAGCAGGCAACGGGTTCCGGATGCCGCGGGCCCTACTTACTCTGCTTCTTCAAAGAGGTCCCCAATGTTCTTGAGGGGCTCGGTCGCGGGATTTTGAGCAATGATGCTTTTGATCTCGTTCAGCTTCTCCTCCACCGAGCTGAGGGTCTCTCGGTAGGGGCCGCTCACCCCCGTGATCTTCAGGACTTTGGCTCTTTCCAGGAATCTCTGGGTCCTATTGGTCAACTCGGTGACGATGACGTCCCAGAGAGCAAAACACTGATGGCAAGGAGCGCAGTCTGGAAAGATTCCCGAGTAGCCTCGGGTGCATTTATCACAACGGGGACCTTCGACGCCTTCCCTGCAGATGCACTGGCCGGTTGACCGGTTACATTGGAGAGTCTGGATGCCTCGGGAATCGCACTCGCAAGCTGAATGAGAGAGGAAATAAAATTTGAGCGCTAGAAACCCGGAGTGTGGAAACCACTATTATCAACCCAAAATGAACACAAGAAACATAATTTCCTTAAACTGGAATATCTTAGAACCATGGATGGTAGGAATGAGGAACAACAGAATAGTTAACAGAGTTTACTTTAATGAATACTAGATTTTATATTTCACTGGACATTCATAACTTCTTCCTTTTTTGCCCCACCTCCTCCTCCTCCTCTTCTTCTTCCTCCTCCTCCTCCTTCTCCATTCACTCTCCTTCACCTCCTTGCCTCCTCTTCTCTTCTCCTTCTCCTTACACTTCCTCTCCTTCTTCTCTTCCTCTCCTCCTCCTGTTCTCCTTCTCCTCCTGTTCTCCTTCTCCTCCTCTTCCTCTCCGCTTCCTCCTCCTCCTCTTCTCCTCTTCCTCTCCTTCTCCTCTTCTTCTTCTCATTCTTCTTCTTCCTCCATTCCCTCTTCTTCACCTCCTCCTTCTCTTCCCTTCCTTTCTCTTACTCTCCTCCTTCTCCTTTTCTTTCTCTCCTTCTCCTCTTCCACTTCCTCTTCTTCTTCTCATTCTTCTTCTTCCTCCATTCCCTCTCTTATTCACCTCTCCTCCTCCTCTTCTTCTTTTTCTCCTTTCCCTTCCTCGCTTTCTCTTCCTCTCCTCTTTCTCCTCTTCTGTTCCTCCTCCTCTTCTCCTTCTCCTTAGAAGGGACCTTGGAGGTCTTCTAGTCCAACCCCCTGCTTAGGCAGGAAGCCCTATACCATTTCAGACAAATGGCTATCCAATCTCTTCTTAAAAGCTTGGAGCATTTACAACTTCTGGAGGCAAGTTATTCCACTGGTTAATTGTCTTCACTGTCAGGAACTTTCTCCTTAGTTCTAAGCTGCTTCTCTCCTTCATTGGTTTCCACCCATTGCTTCTTGTCCTACCCTCAGATGCATTGGAGAATAGCTGGACTCCTTCTTCTTTGTGGCAACCCCTGAGATATTGGAATCTATCATGTCTCCCTTAATCCTTCTTTTCATTAAACTAGACCTACTCAGTTCCTGCAACCGTTCTTCATATGTTTTAGCCTCCAGTCCCCTAATCATCTTTGTTGCTCTTCTCTGCACTCTTTCTGGAGTCTCCACATCTTTTCTACATTGTGGCCACCAAAACTAGATGCCGTATTCCAAGTGTGGCCTTACCAAGGCATTATAAAATGGTATTAACACTTCTCAAAAAAAAGTGGTGTGATTAGTCATCAAAAATACTATACACTTTTCCCAAAATGTTTCCACAATTTTCGCCACTACTGTAAATTTACCATTCTGCAAATTCAGATATCTATTCCTGGAGATTTTGCAGATGAGTCTGGACCACCATTTTTCTGCAATGGTAGTTGGTCTTCTACTGGATCCATCAAGATTTCTTTTCCTTATGCAAGCTTTAATCTAAGACTCAGTTGTGAGTGCAGCTTATGATCCACTCAGATCAATGGCAAGATTTCCATCCATAGAAATGCTTCTAGATCCCGCCCAGAATGGACAAACAATTTCAATACATTATACTACACATATTCACTGCAGCTAGGATTGCTTTCGAATTTGCAGAGATGGACAATAGCAATAGCAATAGCAATAGCAATAGCAATTCGACTTATATACCGCTTCATAGGGCTTTCAGCCCTCTCTAAGCTGTTTACAGAGTCAGCATATTGCCCCCAACAATCCGGGTCCTCATTTTACCCACCTCGGGAGGATGGAAGGCTGAGTCAACCTTGAGCCGGTGAGATTTGAACCGCCAAACTGCAGCTAGCAGTCAGCTGAAGTGGCCTGCAGTACTGCACTCTAACCACTGCGCTACCTCGGCTCTAGACAAAAAGACTATAGAACTAAAAGAAAGAGAAGAATCGGATTTCTATAAAATATGGAATAGAATTGATAAGTGGCTAGAAAACAGAAGCCGAAACAGAAAATAGAAAAGGTAAATATAATGGTGATATGAAGAATTAATATTATTATAAGTGTTAGTACTACTGTTATTATATTATTGGGCAAGGTAAAAATCAATAGGAAGGCAATGCAGAATGAAGAACTATAAAGGCTAAACATGAAAGCCGATACATAAGGCTGTATAATTTACTTTATATTGTCATGTATGTTTTGCTTTTCGTTTTTTCTTGCTGTGTTTTTCTTTCTGTTTTTAAAGATTAAAAGTGTTTAATAAAAACTATTTTTTTTAAAAAAGAAGAAATTGTTCCACATCCCATTCATCAGAGTGAATTGCAAAAGAGAATCTGCAACGGACAGGAATATTTTTGTTTAGTCTACCCGCAAACAGCCAGATTGGATTAAAACGAAGCTGGAAATTGGGACCACTTAAAAAACTTTGTTAAATAAAGACCCAAACAGATGTGACTCTCCGCCCCACCCCTGTGTGAGAAATACCAGCTGTTCTGCGACAAACTCCGAATGAGATCATAAGCATATATGGCAACATTCAGATTTTCTTTGACATCCGGCAAATTAAAGCTATTAGAAATTCAGTGCCTTGTCCAATGCTTCCCGATATAAACTTATCACTTTCCCAGTTTTATCATCTAGTTTCGCATCCACAATTGCGTTTATAAAGTCTCCCACTACGAAAATATTTTCATACTCCAACCTCTGCTATGTTTCTTATGTAATATACTGTAAAAGTCCTCTTGTTTACTATTTGGTGCATAGATTGCTAGCAGGAGTACCTGTTTATGAGTCATTGTTACCTCCACCATCAAAATCCTCCCTCCCTCCCTCCACAAATATTTGCTTAGCATTTATTGTTTCTTTTACATAGAGCGCTACTCCTCTCTTAGCAATAGCAATAGCAGTTAGACTTATATACCGCTTCATAGGGCTTTCAGCCTTCTCTAAGCGGTTTACAGAGTCAGCATATTGCCCCCACAGTCTGGGTCCTCATTTCACCCACCTCGGAAGGATGGAAGGCTGAGTCAACCTTGAGCCGGTGAGATTTGAACAGCCGAACTGCAGAACTGCAGTCAGCTGAAGTAGCCTGCAGTGCTGCATTTAACCACTGCGCCACCTCGGCTCTTGTTATGCTCCTTCTTCAAATCTCAACCAACCAATGCTCTGTCTTATAAAGTGGCCAAAAAAATCAGAACACAAAATACAAGGTCTTATAGACAACCCTCACTCTGTCAAGGACCTTGGAGTATTCATCTCTAATGATTTAAGTGCCAGAACCCACATTGCCAAAAAAGGCATTAAGAGTTGTTAACCTAATCTTGCGTAGCTTCTTCTATGGTAATATTGTACTGCTAGCCAGAGAATACAAAACCTTTGCTAGACTAATCCTCGAATACAGCTCATCTGTCTGGAACCCGCACTGCATATGGGACATTAATACAATCGAAAGAGTCCAGAGGTATTTCATGGGAAGAGTTCTCCACTCCTCTGCTCACAACAGAATCCCTTAGGCCACCAGGCTTGAAATTTTGGGCTTAAACAACTTAGAACTACACCATCTTCAGCCTGACCTAAGCGTAGTACATAAAATTATCTGCTACAATGTCCTACCTGTCCGTGACTACTTCAGCTTCAACCGCAACCACACACAAACTCACAATAGATACAAACTCAAGGTAAACTGCTCCAAACTTGATTGCAGAAAATACGACTTCAGCAAGAGTTGTCGATGCCTGGAATGCACTACCTGACTCTGTGGTTTCTTCCCCGAACCCCCAAAACTTTAACCTTTAGACTGTCTACTCACCCCATTCCTAAGAGGTCTGTAAGGGGGGGTGCATAAGCGCACCAATGTGCCTACCGCCTCTGTCCTAATCTTCCCTTTTATTCGTATCCATTTCATGTATTCATAATCATGTTATATAATAGAGGCTTGATGAAATAAATAAAATGAAATAAATAAAATGTAATAAATAAAATGAAATAAAATAAAACAGAAGCCCTTCTGAATTTTTATTTTCGAGTTTCTGGTTTGCAAGCCCTGGATCGTGGAAGCCTCTTCTTCTCCAAGTAGTCAAAAGTTCCCATCAGAAACGTGACAGGACCAAGGCAGAAGGAAGGGGACGGAGGGGGAAAAAACCCCACCATTTATTTAAACGGATTGGCGTTCTTTAGCCCTGTTGGTAAAAAGGCCATTTAAAGGAGCAAATTGCCTCAAACAAAACTCGGTTCTCTTGTGGAGAATTTGATCAATTGTGTGTATGTGTGTGTGTGTGTGAGAATGTAGTTATCCGACCCTTCAACTTTACTGTTGGGTGCAATTTTAACAAAGTGGCCTTTTTGTTCTCCGAAATAAAAGCCCGACACATAAGTCCTTTATTTTCTTCGGAGTCCCTCCAGCATCCACACTGTGAATGGTTGGCGATGGAATTTATCTCCCCTCTGGCAATTCGTTTTGCTTTGAACATTAGGTCTGGGGGGGTGGGAGTGGACACGGGGGTAGGTGGGAAGGTCCCACTTAACCCTTAAATGTTTAGTTTTGGAGAAATGACTCACTAATCAATCGAATTCCCAAGCTGGGTCAAAGAAATGTCATCAGTTGAAGACCTTCTGAAGATCCCCAAGTGCCTTCTAGCCGTTTTGTTTATTCGTTTATTTGTATCCCGCTTTTATTATTTTGATAAGTAACTCAATGGGGCAAGATTTATCCAACAGAGCTTCCTTCCTTCTCCTATTTTCCCTACAACAACTAAGGGGGGGGGGGGACTAGAACTCACAATCTCCTGGCGATTGGCCAAAAGTAATCCAGCTGGCTTTCCTGGCTAAGACTGGACTAGAACTCCCAGTGTCTTGGTGATTGGCTCAAAGTCACCCAGCTGGCTTTCATGGCTAAGATGGGACTAGAACTTTCGGTCTCCTGGTGATTGGCCCAAAGTTACCCAGCTGGCTTTCATGGCTAAGGCGGGACTAGAACTCCCCATCTCCTCATGATTGGTCCAACATCACCCAGCCGGCTTTCATGGCTAAGGCAGGACTAGAACTCCCCGTCTTCTCATGATTGGTCCAACATCACCCAGCCGGCTTTCATGGCTAAGGCAGGACTAGAACTCCCTATCTCCTCATGATTGGTCCAACATCACCCAGCCGGCTTTCATGGCTAATGCAGGACTAGAACTCCCCGTCTCCTCATGATTGGTCCAACATCACCCAGCCACCTTTCATGACTAAGGCAGGACTAGAACTCCCTATCTCCTCATGATTGGTCCAACATCACCCAGCCGGCTTTCATGGCTAAGGCAGGACTAGAACTCCCCATCTCCTGGTGATTGGCCCAATGTCACCCAGCCTATTTCGTGGCTAAGACGGGACTAGAATTCCCAGTGTCCTGGTGATTGGCCAGCCGGCTTTCATGCCTAAGGCGGGACTAGAACACTTGGTCTCCTGGTGATTGGGCCAAAGTTAACTTTCAAGGTTAAAGTGGGACTAGAATTCACAATCGCCTGGTGATTGACTCCAAATTACCCAGCAAGCTTTTATGACTAAGGTGAGTAAAAACGTATCACTCAACTCCTGTTGACTGACCCAAAGTCACACTACCATCTTTCAGGGCTACAGCAGGACTAGAATTCCCCACCCCCTGGTTTCTAGCTTGGGCCTTAACCACTGAACCAAAGTGGTTCTTTTTAGCATATTTTATATTTAGCAAGTTACTGGTTGTGGGAGATCCCCCCAATCCTACCCTTCCAACTCTGTGATTCTGTATTCTGTGTAAATTATTCTGTGGGCTTCTTGATCCAAAAACTGAGGGCATCTACATCGGTTTTATGATTGGCCAAGCCCACCAATGACAGCCATTTGAAGGACAGACAATCAGCTTTCGGATGAAACTGACCAGGTCTGTATTCTTTACATTCCAAGCATACTTAACCTTCTACCAATATTAGAACAGAACAAAACACGCAGGGAGAATGTAAACTTGTCTTAGCTGTGAATGAATAAACATCCCTATGGACCAGAAATCAACGCTCAGATACTTCACCATGATATCATCCTATATATATAAAACAAGAGTTTGGCAAGTCCGGGCATAATAGATTGAAGGAGGGTTCAGGGAAAACTGGAACATGGTCAAAGAAGACAGCAGAGGAGGATGGAGAATTCAAAACTACTTCCCACAAAGAAGGATTGAGGAAACTAGAACATTTGACCTTGAGAAGACCCCCAAAAAGGGGATACGATAACATTCCTCAAATACCAAAGAGGACATCTGGCTGAACGAGGTCGATGCACTGTAAATTGCCATTCCAGGATGCAGGAATGAAAGGTTGAAGTTATAGGAAGGGAGATACTGGCTGAAGGGGAGGACAAAGTCACATCAGGTTTCTTGGCTTTGAAACTAATATCCAGAGATACAGCAGCTCTTCCCTCATTGAATAGGCTCAAGTAAAGGCTGGACAGACATATGCCAGAGACGGCTTCAAAATAGATATCTCCATAGAACAGAGTTCTTGGATTTAATGACCTAATATTTGGTTCCTTCCAACTCTATAATTCTATATTTAGAATCCATATAGAGATGGATCTCTGACAGCTGATAGAGATAGATAGATAGGTAGATAGGTAGATAGGTAGATAGATAGATAGATAGATAGATAGATAGATAGATAGATAGATAGATAGATAGATAGATAGATAGATAGATAGATGATAGATAGATGGACAAAGATAGATAGATGGATGGATGGATAGATAAATGGATGGATGGATAAATGGATAATGGATGGATAAATGGATGGATGGATGGATAGATGGATACAGACAGACAGATAGATGGACAAAGATAGATAGATGGACAGATGGATGGACAAAGATAGATAGATAGATAGATAGATAGATGATAGATAGATAGATAGATAGATAGATAGATAGATAGATAGATAGATAGATAGATAGATGGATGGATTACAATTTATATTGTTTTATTTGTTCCTAGTACGATTTGATTGCTTGTTAGTAACCTATGACTATTACTAAGTGTTGTATCTTATGATTCTTTACCATATGATTCTTTATGAATGTATTTTATTTTTCTTTATGTACACTGAGAGCACATGCACCAAAAACAAATTCCTTGTGTGTCCAACCACGCTTGGAACAGAATTCTATTCTATTCTATTCTATTCCATTCCTTCTCTATTCTTATTCTATTCTATTCTATCCCATTCTATTCCATCTATTCTATTCCATTTCATTCCTTTTTTCTATTCTATTCTATTCCTTCTCTATTCTATTCTTATTCCATTCCATTCTATTCTATTCCATCTCTATTCTATTCTATTCCATTTCATTCCTTTTTTCTATTCTATTTTATTCTATTCTACTCTATCTCTACTCTACTCCATTCTATTCTACTCTACTCCATTCTACTCTACTCAACTCAAACAAATTCCACTGAAATGCTGACAAGATTACACTTTCCATACAACTCTGCAAAATCTTATTTTAGTTTTTTTATGTAAGTGTGTTATTCATAAACTACAGTTTAAATCCAACAATGTTAAATTTAGCTACAATACAACAGAACACCAGATAAGCGGAGATCTTTTTAAAGTCCTTTGCAGAAATCATAACTGCAACATAAGAGGCTAACCTTGGTTAGCAAGTCCAGGATTAATATATTGCAACGTTAAGATACTTAAAGGATGGTCCTCTTATCTATTCCAGTCTTGCCTCTAAGTTCTTGCATCCAAATAAAATGAAACCAACGTGAATGGTACTTTGTTCGTTCCGCAAACGTCATCGCAAAAGAAACCATCCTTCACTATCTCGGATTGTCCTGAGGATACCAGAATCCTACCAATGCTGGTTACAAGTTGCCCTCGGCTCATTTAACGACTGGTCGAAGTTTTGCCACCTTCTCACAGACAAAGCCAATGGGGAAACTAAATTCACTTAACAACCATGCCACTAATTTAATTTAATTTAATTTATTAGATTTATAGGCTGCCCAATCCCGGATGACTCCGGGGGGCTAACTCAACTGCTGCAGCGATTCACACTTAACAGTGCAGTTAAGACAGGGCGTAAGATGGGCAAAAACTTCACTGAACAGCTTGTTTCACTTAGTAACAGAAAGGTTGGGCTCAACTGTGGTCGTAAGTCAAGGACTACCTGCAATGGGATATTTGAACATATCCCTGGAAAAAGAAGGAAGGTTGAGCCAGGAATAATAACATACTCACCTTGGCAGCCGATGGTAGGGTCACCCCAGAAATATTCCTGGCATTCCGTACAGGTGCGCCCGCCGAATCCTGGCATACATTGGCACTGGCCAGTGAACTATTAAAAGGGGAAGGGGAGAGAAACAAGTTTAGACCACCGACAGGTCCAGTACTAAAGCCAGGCTGGCCATAATATGCATCCATAATTAGGAACTTCATCATTTTTTTAAAAAAAAAATAGTCAATTCACCCAATTCTCCTCTTAACTGCATTCTTTCTAAATCACGGCAGATGCTATGAGAGAAGTACGTAGAAAAATCCGCTAGCTTTCACGCCTAAGGCGGGAGTAAAACTCACTGTCTCCTGGTGATTGGTCTAAAGCAGGGATTGGCAATCTGTGGCTCTGGAGCCGCATGTGGCTCTTTCAATCCCTCTGCTGCGGCTCCGTCCACAGTCGGCGGCACAATTTTGAGAAGAGCTTCCAGTTTGGGGGGGGGGGGGGAAGCACGGCGCGCCAGGAGGAGACTCTATGGGAAGGGGCGGCTTTTCCAGTCGGCTCCATAATTGATAGGGCTTTCGGTTAGGACAGAGAGAGGAAAAAGGGCACTGGGCTAGGAGGAGACTCTATGGTGGGGGAACCGGACTTCCGGTCAGCTCCAGAATTGAATGGGGGGAGGGTACTGGTTAGGACTTTTGTGGCTCCCGGTGTTTTCTTTTCTGTGAGAAATGGGTCCAAATGGCTCTTTGGGTGTTTAAGGTTGCCAACCCCTGGTTTAAAGACACCTAACAGGCTTTCATGCCTAAGGCAGAACTAGAACTCACTGTCTCCTGGTGATTCATCCAGCCGGCTTTCATGCCTAAGGCAGGACTACAATTCACCGTCTCCTGGTGATTGGCCCAAAGTCACTCAGCCAGCTTTCTTGCCTAAGACAGGACTAGAACTCACTGTCTCCTGGTTACTGGGCCAAAGTTACCCAGCCAGCTTTCTTGCCTAAGACAGGACTAGAACTCACTGTCTCCTGGTTACTGGGCCAAAGTTACCCAGCCAGCTTTCTTGCCTAAGGCAGGACTAGAACTCACTGTCACCCGGTGATTGGCCCAAAGTCACCCAGCCGGCTTTCTTGCCGAAGGCAGGACTAGAATTCTCAGTCTCCTGGTTTCTAGTCCAATCCCTTAACCACATCCCCAAAAGGCCTCTCTTCTGCAGGGAAGAATTCCTCCATCATTTCCTGGAGCACGTGTTTTACATCTTAGATATCTGAAAGAGCTAGCATCCCTCTGCCATCCTTAGAGAGGCAGGTGATGCAGTGGGTAGAGTGCAGTCAGCACTTCAGCTGACTGCTATCTGCAGTTCAGCGGTTCAAATCTCACCGGCTCAAGGTTGACTCAGCCTTCCATCCTTCCGAGGTGGGTAAAATGAGGACCCAGACTGTGGGGGCGATATGCTGACTCTATAAACCGCTTAGAGAGGGCTGAAAGCCCTATGAAGCGGTATATAAGTCTAACTGCTATTGCTATTGCTATCCTTAACTCCGATAAAGCTTCCTCACCTCGTTGCAAGACGGGCCGAAGGAATGTTCCGGATTACAGGCGCAGGTTTCGCATCCGGTCCCACTGCTCAGATTCCATGTGTTTGGGGCACAATGATCGCAATTCTGTCCAGCCACATTGGGGAGACACTGACACTGGCCTGTTTCTTTCTCGCAATCGCAGTCTTCGGAGCTGTTGCAATGGTGAGGTACGGTTCCCAGGTAATTGCAGACACATTCTGGAAGGAAGGAGTGGCAAAAGCTTACGGCAGGGGAGTCAAACTCAATTTCATTGAGGGCTGCATCAGGGTTGGGTTTGACGTTGGGTGGGGGGGGAACGTGTTTGTGTGTGTGGCCAGGGTGTGTGTAGCCAGCTCGACGTCACTTGTGTCAGGGGCTCCTGTGGTGACCCGAGCACTCTGCCAGTGAGAACGAGTTCCCGAGCTCCGTTTTCGGCTGCAACCGCCTCCTGCAACCGTCTGCCAGTGAAAATGGAGCTCGGGAGAGCCGCTCTCCTGAGCACCATTTTCACTGGCAGAGGCAACGCGGGCCGGTCCATCACTATTTCCAGGCCTTTCTCGCGGGCTAGATCTAAGCACCCCGCGGGCCTTGAGTTTGGCATCCCTGCTATAGACAATAATGGATAGATCTTGCAATTCAAAAAGGGAATCTTTTGCAAATATCTAAGGCAGAGGCGTCAAACTCGATTTCACTGAGGGCTGCATCAGAGTTGTTACTGACCTTGCGGGGCGTGGGTGTGTGTGGCCAGGGTGGGCATGGCCAGTTTAACGACACTCATGTAAGGGGGCGCCTGTGATGGCCCGAGCACTCTGCCAGCAAAAACAGAGCTCGGGAGGGTGCAACGCAGTGGTGGTTTCGGGAGGTACAACACGGTACGGCCATACCAGTAGTAGCCAGGATCAGCAGCTCCCATACTAGTACAGTGGCTCGTTTGGTCCACCCGCCTGCCTGCGATCCATGGCTGTTGATAACGCGACCGGCCAATTGCGCACGCATGCACAGCGTCGGCACCTGCATGACCACCGCCGAGCAGTTGGTTGTCATAGGGCAGCGGTGTACACATGCATGCGCAGTGTGTGTACCCAACTAGGACGCCTGGCCCTGTGCGCAGTGTACCGGTTCCGACGGGATCTGGAACCCACCACTGGTGCGACGGCCTCCTGCAACCCTATGTCAGTGAAGACGGAGCTCGGGAGGACCACCGTCACAGCCACCCGAGCTCCGTTTTCTCTGGTGGAGGCACCACGGGCCAATCCTTCACTGTTTCCAGGGCTGATCCGCAGGCCAGCCGAATCCAGCCTGCGGGCCTTGAGTTTGACACCCATGAGCTAAGGCCAAAGGGTACCCACAAAAATCAAAGCCAGAGGTCCCTTGTCCACTCACTTCTACAATCCTGTTGAAGGGCCCATCCGTAGTAGCCAGGTTTACACTCTTGGCAGTGTTCGCCTTGGGTGTGAAACAAACACCGGAGACACAACCCGGTCCTTTTGTCACAAGCCTCCGGATCAGAGGAGTCTATGTTGTTGTTGCACTGGCAGGGATGGCATCTCCCACCAACCTCTTCGGGGTTTCCAAAGAAGCCAGAGGCACATTCGTCACATCTGCTTCCTGTTCAAGCAGCAAAAAGGGAAATCTTCAGCAAATTATCATTTGTTTATATCCCACCTTTATTATTTCTATCCAAGGCGACAAACACACACAATATACCTTCTTCCTCCTATGTTCCACACAACAACAACACTCCTGTGAGGTGGGTTGGTCTGAGGGAGAGTGACTCTCCCAAAAGCGCCCAGCTGGCTTTCATTGCTAAGGTGGGACTAGAACTCCCAGTCTCTTGGTGTATTGGACCAAAGACACCCAACTGGCCTTTATGGCTAAGGCAAGACTAGAACTCCCAGTCTCCTGGTGCTTTAACCAGAGTCACCTAACTGGCTTTTATGGCTAAGGCGGGACTAGAACTCCCAGTCTCCTGGTGGTTGGCCCAGAGTCACCCAACCAATTTTTATGTCTAAGGTGGAATTAGAACTCCCAGTCTCATGGTGATTGGCCCAAAGTCATCCAATTGGCTTTCATGCCTAAGCCAGGACTAGAACTCCTAGTCTCCTGGTGATTGTCCTAAAGTCACCCGGATGATTTTCATGGTTAAGGCGGGACTAGAACTCCCAGTGCCCTGATGATTGGATGAAAGTCACACAACTGGCTTTCATGGCTAAGGTGGAACTAGAACTCCCAGTGTCCTGGTGATTGGCCCAAAGTCACCCAGCTGGCTTTCATGGCTAAGGCGGAACTAGAACTCCCAGTCTCACAGTTTCTAACCTGGTGCCTTAACCACTAGATCGAACTGGCTTAAATTCAGCTAGAAACCAAAGTATGAGAGAAATAATCCACTTTGTGTCTGTTAAGAAACAGGACTCATCTGTAACTCTTTGTAAAGCACCAACACTCCTCGACTTACAACCATTCATTTAGTGACTGTTCAAAGTTACAACGCCCCTGAAAAAAATGGACTTATAACTGTTTTTTTCACATTTACCTTTGCAGCTTCCCCATGTTCACGTGATCAAAACTTGGTCGTTTGACAACTGACTCACATTTACGACGGTTGCAGTGTCCCGGGGTCATTTGATCCCTTTTTGCAACCTTCTCACAAGCAAAGACAAGGGAGATGCCCGATCCACTTAACAACCGTGTTACTAACTTAACAACTGCAGTAATTTGCTTATCAATCCTGGCAAGAAAGGGCGTAAAACAGGGCAAAACTTAACAGCTGTCTTGCGGGGCTCAATTGCAGCCGTAAATCGAGGACTACCTGTAGTTAGATAATTTCACAAACCCATTTACCTTTATATGAGTGGTGCAGTGGCCTAGAGGTGGAGCTCTCACCTCACGCTCAGGAGGCTGTGAGTTCGATCCTAGCTAGAGGCCCATATTTCTCTCTCTGGGCACAATGAGAATATATCTGCTGAATAGAACTCCACGCTGGTGACAGGAAGAGCATCTGGCCAGGAAATAATAAGCTCCATTCAAGTTGCTCCGACTCCAACTTGCAAGGGATTACGGGGTAATTAAATGACAATATATATATATGTATTACCTTTATATCCTCTCTCACAAACGCACACCACTTGTAATGTAATCCGGTCTTGATAACATCCATTGGCAAACTGGCGCCCACTTTCCGGTCCATCTGGGCAAGGACAAGGACGGCAGTGATCACCTGATCCCAAGATTGGATCTCCATAAAAACCAGCGAGGCACCTAAATTTTATAATACAAGGTTTCTCAGAAGGCATATGATACAGTAAATTGGTCAATGGAATATAAGCTTATTAACCACTTTAGTATTTTTCTCTACGTGGTCCTTGAGTTACAACAGTTCATTTAGCGACAGCTCAAAGCGCTAAGCAAAATACCATTTTTCACAGTTACGACCTTTGAAGCATCCCTGGGGTCACGTGATCAAAATTCGACTGACTCATACTTACGACCGTTGCGGAGTCTCAAGATCACGTGAACCCATTTTGCGGCTTTCCGACGAGCAAAGTCAATGGGGAAGCCAGAATCACTTAACTAGGGATTCGAACCGCCGAACTGCCGACCTTCTGATTGACAAGCTGAGAGTCTTAGCCACTGAGCCACCAAAACCCGGTGGTTCCAGTGTCCCAATGAAAGGTGGAACTGGGGGGTGTTCCCAAAGGATGCTTTAAAAAAAAACTTTAATCCCTTCCGAAATAAGATATCAGGGGAATTCTGGGAGTTGGAACTCCACAAGTCTTAAAAGTTTGCTATGGTTGGACATGCCCAGGGCCGGATTTAGATGAAAAGAGGCCCTAGGCTATTCCACTTATGAGGTCCTTTCACCTCCCATTTTTAAGTTTGTAAATTACATGAGAGACAATAAAATACATCATTACTGTGATATATATCAATATATATAGCTGGCCTCCCGACGGAGGGCGGCTCTGCTCTGCGGTAAAGGCGGCGAGGCCAGCTGCCTCCCCTGCTGCGCTCAGCTGCCCGGCTCGGCCTCCTCGCCCTCACCTGCCTGGCCGCTGGTGGGCTCCGCGTCGATGGGGGGGGGGCTACTGGGAGCGGCCGCGCCTCTCGCCCGACCGCCGGTGCCGGGAACGTGGGCGGGCTCCCCAACTGCCGCGGCGCTGGAACCATCTTAACCAATACATTTTTATGTTTGTTTATTAGTCCTATGCGTAGAATTTCTCCTTATTTTCGGTTCAGTGTCTTAGTGTTCCCTGTTTTTAGAATAGTGTAATTTTAATTTTGCTAACAATTTGAATGTAGGCCCCTCTTGATCTTGAGGCCCTAGGATGAAGCCTAGTTAGCCTATAGGAAAATCCGGCACTGGACACGCCTGACGTTAAAACTTGCACGTACACCCCTTTCGAAAACCCAAATTTTGTTGGCGGCTAAAGGAAGACATACCTCTCACAATTGGGTCCCGAGGTGTGGTCACGACAATGCAAGCACTGCCCGCTGTACGGATCGCACTCGTCCGCGTGCCCGTTGCACTGGCACGCTTGGCAGCTCGGGAACCCCCAATATCCAGGCAAACATTGGTCACACTGACGGCCATAAATCCCATGGAAACAGTGACACTGCCCGGTCTCTGGATGGCAGAAGGCATTTACCGACGCTTGGGCGTGGCACTCGCAGGCTAAAAAAAACCAACGATATACAGATATCTGGATGAAACGGAGAGTCAACGCCGCTCAAAATCAATGCACTTGTGGATTTTTAAAATCTCCAGCTACTGTATTTTTCGGAGTATAAGACGCTCCGAAGTATAAGACGCTCCGAAGTATAAGACGCACCTAGCTTTTGGGAAGGAAATTAATTAATTAATTAATGCCATAGTAATTGCTGCTACAGCGTGGAGTTTGGAAGATATCGGCCTGGCAGCTCTCCAAGCCTGATAAAGGCCTGTCATTGTGAAATCCCTTGAAAGACTGTCGGCCGGGACTTTGCTGGAGAGGAATTCAACTTTAAACCAAATATAACGGGTTTTATTGAGACAAGGAATCAGCTTCGTGCTTTTGGGGAGCCTAGGTCAGAACACCTTGGTGCTCTCTGAGCTTGGTGGTTTTTCTCATAGACGTTTCATTACCCAACTAGGTGACATGATCAGTGCTACAAGGGAGGGAGGTTTGCATGTGGAGTAAAAGGAGCAGTGTGGGGGAGGAGGAGAAATAATGTGGGGTCCTTGGTGCTCTCTGAGCTTGGTGGTTTTCTTGCAGACGTTTCATTACCCAACTGGGTAACATCATCAGTGCTACAAGGGAGGAAGAGGAGGAGGAGGAAGAGAAAGAGGAGGAGGAGGTGGAGGAGGAGGAGGAGGAGGAAGAGGAGGAAATAATGTGGGGTCCTTGGTGCTCTCTGAGCTTGGTGGTTTTCTTGCAGGCGTTTCATTACCCAACTAGGTAACATCATCAGTGCTAGAAGGGGGGAGGAGGAAGAAGAGAAAGAGGAGGAGGAGGAGGAGGAGGAGGAAGAGAAAGAGGAGGAGGAGGAGGAGGAGGAGGAGGAGGAGGAGGAGGAGGAGGAGGAAATAATGTGGTGTCCTTGGTGCTCTCTGAGCTTGGTGGTTTTCTTGCAGACATTTCATTACCCAACTAGGTAACATCATCAGTGCTAGAAGGGGGGAGGAGGAAGAAGAGAAAGAGGAGGAGGAGGAGGAGGAGGAGGAGGAGGAAGAGAAAGAGGAGGAGGAGGAGGAGGAGGAGGAGGAGGAGGAGGAGGAGGAGGAGGAGGAGGAGGAGGAAATAATGTGGTGTCCTTGGTGCTCTCTGAGCTTGGTGGTTTTCTTGCAGACATTTCATTACCCAACTAGGTAACATCATCAGTGCTAGAAGGGGGGGGGGAGGAGGAGGAGGAGGAGGAGGAGGAGGAGGAGGAGGAGGAGGAGGAGGAGGAGGAGGAGGAGGAGAAAATAATGTGGTGTCCTGTGGTGGTTTTCTTGCAGACGTTTCATTACCCAACTAGGTAACATCATCAGTGCTAGAAGGGGGAGGAGGAGGAGGAGGAGGAGGAGGAGGAGGAGGAGAAAATAATGTGGTGTCCTTGGTGCTCTCTGAGCTTGGTGGTTTTCTTGCAGACGTTTCATTACCCAACTAGGTAACACCATCAGTGCTAGAAGGGAGGAGGAGGAGGAAGAGGAGGAGGAGGAGGAAGAGAAAGAGGAGGAGGAAGAGGAGGTGGAGGAGGAGGAAGAGGAGGAAATAATGTGGTGTCCTTGGCGCTCTCTGAGCTTCGTGATTTTCTTGCAGACATTTCATTACCCAACTAGGTAACACCATCAATGCTAGGTTGGCAATAAAACATCTGCAAGAAAACCACAATTTGTAGGACCCTACAAATTATCTTTTTTTTAAAGCTAGTGCATGAGGATGTTTACAGATATGGTAGAAGAGAGGATATTTTATATATATATATATATATATATATCTTACAAAGTAACATTTCAGGCTCTTTGGAAGGAAGACAGAACTTACGTCTGCATCCAGTGGGGCCAAAGCCAAAAGTGCCGGGGCCACATTTATCGCATCTTCGGCCGACCACGTTTGGGCGGCATTGACAATGCCCTCCGTTGGGATCACATACGGAACTGAGTGAACCTTGGGGGTCACACTGGCAAGCTGGGGGAAAAAAAAGAGAGAAAAAGAGATATTTGGAACAAGTCCTTCATTCTTTCTCCTCCTTCCCTCCTTCATTCCATTTGTACATTCTCCAACTCATGTTCTATTCCAGGCTGGGGAATCAAGTTCTAAACCAGGGGTCTCCAAACTTCAGATCTCAGATTAACAGAGTTGGAAGGGACCTTGTAGGTCATCTAGTCCAACTCCCCCAGCTCCTGCCCAAGCAGGAGACCCTACATCTGACAGATGGCAGTCCAGTCTCTTCTTGAAAGCCTCCAGTGATGAAGCTCCCACAACTTCTGAAGGCAACTTCTGTTCCATGGGTTGATTGTTCTCACTGTCAGGAAATTCCTCCTTATTTTCAGGTTGAATCTCTCCTTGGTCAGTTTCCATCCATGATTCCTTGTTTGGCCTTCAGGTGCTTTGGAAAATAGCTTGACCCCCTTCCTCTCTGTGGCAGCCCCTCAGATATTGGAAGACTCCTATCCTGTCTCCCCTGGTCCTTCTCTTCCCTAGACTAGCCATGCCCGGTTCCTGCAATCGTTCATCGTATGTTTTTAGCCTTCAGTCCCCTAATCATCAAACTTGGTAACTCGAAGACTTGTGGGCTTCAACTCCCAGGATTCCACAGCCAGCATGAGGGAATTCTGGGAGTTGAAGTCCACAAAGCTTTAATACGGCCATGTTTGGAGACCCCTGTTCTCAACTGACTTACCCAATGCGGTTTCATGCAGCAGGGCTGAAATGCTGAAAATTATGTTCCTGCAAACATCAGTCATGGGGGTTTTGACTACACTTCGGCTGTTCTCCAGGCAGCGATATCTCTGGAAGGTTTCCCAGGCGCTGTTCGTTGTCACGTCATCACCTCTGCCTCCAACCGTGAAGAGGTCCAGGGACTTGCAATATGGCATGAGAACCAGCTGCGAAATGACGTTAAACCAAGCCGTGTTACTATATTTTAAGACGGACAATCCAAAAGTGGTTATCTACCAAAGATACAGTCCAGAGAGGTCACAAGAAACTATTGTGGACCGCCAGCGGAGCCGGTGGCAGACTCCGACAGTGAGGAGGTTGGGGAGGAACATGGGCCCTTCCTGGAGTCTGGGGAGGGCTCTGAGGAGGGCTCTGTGTCGGAGGCAGAGATGGGGCCAGGGCCGTCCGACAGTTACCAGCTGCCTTCGGAATCGGAGATCAGTGGGGCAGAAGAACATCTGGAGCCTGTTCCCGATGTGCACATGCGCAGAGCTGCCAGGAGAAGGGAAGAGCTAAGGAACAAGGGCTGATTCAGGAGTAAAGCCACAGGTGGACGGTGAATGGCCCCTCCCATAGGGAATAAAGAGGAGCAAAAGGGGAGTGGAGTTTGCAGGAGACAATTAGTTCGTTTAATTAGCTTGAAAATTTGTTCGTGACATCTCGGAGACTCCTCGCCAAGTATTTTCTTGTACAGCATGGCGTTTGGAAGATATCGGCCTGGCAGCTCTCCAAGCCTGATAAGGTCTGTGGTTGTAAATTCACCCTTGAGAGACTGTTTGCCGGGACTTTGCTGGATGTGAATGAGAGGAATTCACGTTAGCTTAATAAAAAGGATTCTGTTGGGACAAGGAGTCTGCTTCGTGATTTCGGGAAGCCCAGGTCAGAACAGAAACACTCCCTAGGCGTTTGGGCTATGCCCGTTTCTTCCGCCTCATCTCAGTGGCCCAGAAGCCATTCCCAGGTTCTCTCCGATACGGGCAGCTTTCTGAGAATTTCAGCAAGGATTCCAGAAATAAAGTAAACATAAAAAAGGGGAACTCGCGTTCCATCTGCAGCTATGTAATTAAAATGCGAGGCAGCTTATTCTCTCTAGTTTTCTTGCAAAGGTTTCATTACCCAACTAGGTAACACCGTCGGTGCTAGAAGGGTGTGAGGTTTGCGCTTGTTTGAGCACTCCGCTTCCTTGTAGCATTGATGACGTTACCAAGTTGGGCAATGAAACAGCTGCAAGAAAACCATGAAGCTCAAACAGCACCAAGGACCCCACAGTCATTGTGGCCGTCCTCCTCCTCCCCCTCTATTCTGACCGAGGCTTCCCAAGAGCATGAAGCAAACTCCTGGTCCCGACAAAAAAACCCTCTTATTAATTGACTGTGAATTCTGCTCATTCACATCCAGCAAAGTCTTTCAAGGGAGGATTTATAGTCACAGACCTTATCTGGCTTGGAGAGCTGCCAGGCCGATATCTGCAGAACTTGGCAAGGAGTCTCAGAGAGTTATGAACCAATTAAGTGAACTAATTGTCTCCTGCAAACTCCACTCCCCTTTCGCTCCTCTTTTATTAACTCTGGGAGGGGCCATTCACCGTCCACCTGTGGTCTTCCTCTCAAGTCAACCCCTGTTCTTTAGCTGTTCCCTTCATCTGGCAACTCTGCGCATGTGCACACTGTGAACAGGCTCCAGCTGTTCTTCTGCCCCACTGATGTCTGACTCTGAAGGCAGCTGATAACTGGCATATGGCTCTGGCCCCCTCTCTGCCTCCGACACAGAGCCCTCCTCAGAGCCTTCCCCAGACTCCAGGACTGGCCCATGTTCCTCCCCAACCTTTTCACTGTTTGAATCTGCGGCTAGCTCTGGTGGCCACTGGCAGGCCACCACAACCTCCTCCCGTCGCTGTGTTACACTAACGGGCTGATATTAGCATCCACTTACTGAATCAATGAGGGTGTATGGATTTTCCACCTCTGTGTTTGAGGAGTAGTGGGGCAGCTCCAACCGAACGGTGTAATTCAGACCCTTTTCAAAGCATATGGGGCGTGGAAGGACGGCGTACCTGTGTTAGCAATAGGACATTCATGAAGAAAAAAACAATGGGGCAGATTCCACGGCATATATTGGGCATAGCAGCCCTGGGATTTCTGGAGACTTGTTGATTAGATGACACTAAGTTTTTTTTCTGTTTATTGTTCCTTTGTTTTATACAGGTAGTTCTCAACTTACAACCATTTATTCAGTGACTGTTCGTGGTGGCGCGGTGGTTAGAAAGTGGTACTGCCGGCTAATTCTGCCCACTGCCAGCAGTTCAATCTTGACCGGCTCAAGATTGACTTAGCCTTCCATCTTTCTGAGGTCAGTAAAATGAGGACCCAGATTTTTGGGAGCAATAGGCTGATTCTATACACCACTTAGAGAGGGCTGTAAAAGCCCTGTGAGGTAGTATGTGAGTCTTAAGTGCTATTGCTATCACCAACTTACGGTTCTACCACAAAACCGCGGACGACAAAATCGCGGTCGACGAAAGCGCGTATGTGACGTCATCACAGTGCGACAGAAAAGATCGAAAAATGTAAAAATAAAGCGAAAACCTTACCCTAACCCCCCCAAACCTAACCCTAAACCTAACCCTAAACCTAACCCTTAATCTAATCATCTAATCAGCCTTTTGGAAGCTTCCCAGATGCCTTCCCACAATGCAGAGAAGCAGGATTCGCTGAGCAACTTCTGGACTCATTTAACAACCGCTGTCATTCCCTCCACCACCATGGCAAAAAAAGGGTGGTAAAACCGGAAGTGACTCCCTGAGCAACCGCCTTGCTTAACAACGTAAATTCTGGTCTCCATTGTGGTTTTAAGTCAAGGGCTACCTGTGTTTCTCTTTCGAGACTCACCTGGAACCGGGCGATAAGGATACCTCTTGATTGTCGTCGTCAGGAACCGTATTGCCGCATCGACTGCTAGGAGGGATTTGGCCCGGGCGATATACACTGATGGTAGCTTTCTCCCAGTGATCTGGTAACTAGGAAAAATAGCCTCCGTTAATTTCAAAACTCCAAATAGACCCTGTAGATACTGTATCCATCAGGTTGTCTAATGGAGGAGTTGGGACTAGATGAAAAATACTGAATCTCTATGCAACCTTGTTTTGGTGGGAGAGTAATATAAGGCCGGGGGATAAGCATGAGAATCCGTCACACACCTCCTCAAATTGCCATAGGTACAGAAGCTACATATAGCCAGTTTTGGTCAACTGGTGAAGGCGCCAGTCAAGAAAGCCTGTTGGGAGACTTTGGGTCAATCACCAGGAGATGGTGAGTTCTAGTCCAGCCTTAGCTCTGAAAGCCAGCTGGGTGACCTTGAACCAATCACCAAGAGATGGTGAGTTCTAGTCCCGCCTTATCCATGACAACCAACTGGGTGACCTTGAACCAATCATCAGGAGATGGTGAGTTCTAGTCCTGTCTTAACCATGAAAGCCAACTGGGTGACCTTAAGCCAATCACTAGGAGACTGTGAGTTCTAGTCCTGCCTTAGCCGTGAAAGCCAACTGGGTGAACTTGACCCAATCACCAGGAGACTGTGAGTTCTAGTCCTGCCTTAGCCATGAAAGCCAACTGGGTGAACTTGAGCCAATCACCAGGAGACTGTGAGTTCTAGTCCTGTCTTAACCATGAAAGCCAACTGGGTGAATTTGACCCAATCACCAGGAGACTGTGAGTTCTAGTCCCGCCTTAGTTATGAAAGCCATTGAGTGACCTTGAACCAATAACTAGGGAGACTGGGAGTTATAGTCCCACCTTAGACACAAAAGGTGTCTTGGACAAGTCTCTCTCTCTTTCTCTCTCTCTCTCTCTCTCTCTCTTTCTCTCTCTTTCTCTCTCTCTCTCTCTCTCTCTCTCTCTCTCTCTCTCTCTCTCTCTGCCCAACAAACCTCACAGGGTTCGTTGTTGTGGGGAAAATAGGAGGAGGAAAATGATGTTGGATATGTTCACCAGCTTGAGTTATTCATAAAAATAACAAAGACAGGATAATAAACAAAGAAACAAAAAAAAATACATAAGTTAATAAAAAAAATAAACATTCAGACCACCAAGTACATAGATGTTTAACTCAGCAGATTTTAAATATCTCCTAAAGCAGGGGTGTGAAACACAAGGCCCAAGGGCCGGATCCGGCCCGTGGAGTGCTTAGATCTGACCCTTGAGGCTGCCCTGGAAACAGCAAAGGACCGGCCTACGGAGTTTCTGCCAGCGAAAATGGAGCTTGGGAGGGCTGGGGGTGGCCCTCCTCAGCTCCATTTTCACCGGCAGAGAGTTGCAGGAGGCCATCGCAGCCGAAAACGGAGCTTGGGGTGTGATCAAGCGATGTCGAGCTGGCCACGCCCACACGGGCCCCCTGAGGTCAAACACAACCCTGATGCGGCCCTCAATGAAACCGAGTTTGACACCCCTGCCTTAAACAGCCATTTTACCTGTGGCTCGTATCGAATCAGGACATCGTATTCCATAGAAAACGGAATATTGTCAATGTAGAATTCCAAATATGCTCCTTCGGGGACTCTCACGAATCCTATTCCAGTCCAGGAAGGTATGCGGTCTTGGGAATAGAAGCGTTCCACTAAACTCACGCCCTACAAAAGAGGAGCAAATTATTAATAGCAAGACTTGGGTGTGCACAGAGAGACTTACACACTCCTTCAATGGAAAAACGGATGGGGAAGCTAATGGAATGGGCCGAGATTGTGAAGCTGAATATACTCTGATTAAAGAAGATATTTCGTCTAACTTCGTGTCTACTTGGAAATCACTGTTGGACGTTGTGTTAGAAATTTGAAAAAAAAAAAGGAACATTTAATTTTGGGATTGGACAGTTAGGACTGTTGCAGTTATAGAAAAGGCGGGATTAGAATAAACTAAAATAAACTAAAATGAAATGAAATGAAATAAAAAATAAAATAAAATAAAATAATAAACTAAAATAAACTAAAATAAACTAAAATAAACTAAAATAAACTAAAATAAACTAAAATAAACTAAAATAAACTAAAATAAACTAAAATAAACTAAAATAAACTAAACAAAACTAAAATAAACTAATAAACTAAACTAAAATAAATTAAAATAAGCTAAAATAAACTAAAATAAACTAAAATGAAATGAAATAAAAAATAAACTAAAATAAAATATAATAAAATAAAAAATAATAAAATAAACTAAAATAAACTAATAAACTAAACTAAAATAAACTAATAAGATAAAATAAAAGTAAAGTAACGCAAAATAAAATAATAAAGTAATAATGAAATAAAATAATATAAAATAATATAAAATCTAATATAAAATCTAATATAAAATAATATAAAATAAAATAATATAAAGTAATATAAAATAATATAAAGTAATATAAAATAATACAAAATAATATAAATATAAACAACTAAAAACTATAAAATATAAAATATAAACTGTAAAATATAAAATATATAAAATAAAATAAATATTATGCATTATTGTTGATTTTAGAATAAGAGGTTTGTGTAGTTTATATTAGTATCTACACCAAAGAAAGTTGGAACATTCTTTTTTTCCTCTCTTTCATTCTTTCTACATTCCTGAGTTTTACTTTTTCCCAAGCCATCTTTCTTTTGCTTTTTTATATTTTATCCTTTGATGAGACGTAACAATTTGTTTTAAAAAAGAACAGAAGCAAATTACATTCTTCTATTTTAAGATAACACACGCATGTTATGCGGGAAATGTAGATTAAAAAAAATACTACGAGGAGACTATTCCAGCAGTTTTCTCCAGATGTGTTGGGACTTTTAATCCCAGATGTCAAATTCATCTTCTTACTGATAGATGTTTGCCAAAGATGACTAGGAACAGATTCCGTTCACATGCATGTATTGTTTGTTGCTATTAGATGACAAAGGGTCTTTGTATGTTTCCCTATACTGAGACAAACTATGTATTGAGAGTTGAGAATTCAATCTCAGTAGCAACAAATGTTTCTCTCCCAGGGTGGGGAGAGAAAATATCTGCTGTGAACTCTGTGTAGGTGTCAGGAAGGGCATCTGGCCAGTAAATTCTCAGCTCCACCCAGTCGACCCAGCTCTACCCCGAATCAGAGACTACGGGTGGTACAAAAGGGAGAAAAATCCACATTCTATTCAAAAATAAAGAAATAAGAGAAATCAAATATTCCTCGAATGACCACATATAAATTAAAGGCACACATAAATGTCTGTATATAAGATTTGAGGAGCAGATTAAAAGGACTCAGAGTGAGTCTCCTGACGTGTTTTGATTGCTAGCAAAAGTTGGTACTCACAGGGCCAAATTTAGCATCCTCTGCTTCATAGACATAATGATCTAAAGATATGAAAAAATATCCAGGTTCCACTTCCTGGCACTGGCGGCCAATCAGATGCGGCCTGCACTGACATTGGCCAGATTCACTTGAGCAGCTGAAAAACAAAATGAATTTCTATTGGACTTCTTCAGGACACTTTCTTTGCCTCTGTTCATTGCACACCGACAGACAGATAGACAGACAGCTAAGTACATAGATAACGATGATAGATAAAATCAAGATATCTAAGAGTAAACCACATAAATATCTATAACCAAATCATTGGTATTTCTATGTAATTAATGTAATTAAAGAAAAGTTTAATGATCTATCAATCAACCAGAATCTTCAGGACATTTTATATGCCTCTTTCCATTGTATACCAAAGAGAGAGAGAGAGAGAGAGGGAGGGTGGGAGGGAGGGAGGGAGGGAGAGAGAGAGAGAGAGAAAGAGGGCGGGAGGAAGGGAGGAAGGGAAGGAGAGAAGGAAGGAAGGAAGGAAGGAAGGAAGGAAGGAAGTTCAAGATATCTAAGAGTAGACAACTACAAGTGTTCATAACTCAATCAGAGATATTTCTGCATAATTAAAGAAAAGTTTGCAACAAGTTTCACTGATCTCTCAATCAACCAAAATGAGTTTCTATCAAACATCTTCAGGACATTTTATATGCCTCTTTTCATTGTATACCGGGAGAAAAAGAGAAGAAATTCAAGATATCTAAGAGTAGACCCCATAAATATCTATATCCGAATCATTGATATTTCTATGTAATTAAAGAAAAGTTTACAAGTTTCAATGATCTATCAATCAACCAGAATCTTCAGGACATTTTATATGCCTCTTTCCATTGTATACGAGAGAGAGAGGGGAGGGGGGTAGAGCTTGGGCCTCAGATGGAGAGTCAACAGCCCCCAGGTCTGGAGGTGGCTGATGAGGAAGAGGAGGAACAGCTGGGTCCAGTGCCTGATGCATGGATGCACAGAAGGCAGAGGAGTGGAGAGCAGTGGAAATCTATGGGCTGGTCCTTGGGAAGGAAGAGGCACCACTGCTAGCGAAGCCCCATCCTAACTCTGGAGATAAAAGGCAGGGGGCAGAGGTGAATAGCTGTGGCAGAGGAGAGGAGAGCAGTGGAAATCTATGGGCCGGTCCTTGGGAAGGAAGAGGCACCACTGCTAGCGAAGCCCCATCCTAACTCTGAAGATAAAAGGCAGGGGGCAGAGATGAATAGCTGTGGCAGAGGAGAGGAGAGCAGTGGAAATCTATGGGCCTGTCCTTGGGAAGGAAGAGGCACCACTGCTAGCGAAGAGAGAAGGAAAGAGAGAAGGAAGGAGGGAGAGAAGGAAGGAAGGAAGGAAATTCAAGGTATCTAAGAGTAGACAACTACAAGTGTCCATAACTCAACCAGAGATACGTATTTCTGCATAATTAAAGAAAAATTTGCAACAAGTTTCACTGATCTCTCAATCAACCAAAATGAGCTTCTGCCAAACATCTTCAGGACATTTTATCTGCCTCTTTTCATTGTACACCGGGAGAAAAAGAGAAGAAATTCAAGATATCTAAGCGTAGACAACCACAAAGGGTCTATAATTCAAACACAGATCTCTTTCTGCATAATTAAAGAAAAATTTAGAACACGTTTCACTGATCTGTCAGACAACGGAGCCACCCATCCATCATGAATTATGGATTTAATTATTGCTCTCTAGACAGAGACCCCAACACAGATGCCTAGGTTCAGATCAAACAAGTGTCTTTGAAACCATCCAATTCAAAACTCTGGAAAAATGCTCATGCTAATACCACGACTATGGCAAAGGCAAGCAAGGGTAGTACCAATAATCATAAGCGCTTTGGGTGCAGTCCCAAAACAACTGGCGCACCACTTGAACAATGCAGGCATTGACAAATTTGCCATCAGTCAATTGCAGAAGGCGGCTTTACTTGGAACTGCTTCCACCCTGCGATGAGATCTGTAACACCGTCAACCATCCAGATTTGCCTATCCCAGGTCCTTGGTAAGGACTCGATAGGCAGACAAAAATGCCAAACCCAGTCTGAACATCTGGCTGACTGTGTGATGAATCATCCCCATCAATGGTGGGATTCAGCCGGTTCGCACCTATCCGGGAGAACCGGTTGTTAACTTTCTAAGCAGTTGGGAGAACCGGTTGTTGGAAGAAATCTCTTTTTGTTTTTTTCCACTTTACAGGGCTAATCCTGTAAGGAAGGAAGGAAGGAAACATTCTGGTGTTGTTTCTAGCCTGATCTTTATTGCCCTGCTTACAGAAACTGCCTCTTCGGTTAACCCTTAATACATTGTAACAGCTAAGGTGAAGCGCCCATCGACGCGAGTGATGTTGAGTTGGCCGTGCCCACATGGTCACATCACCACTGAGTCCCAACTACCCAGCTGGTCATTAGGATGGAGAACCGGTTGTTAAATTATTTGAATCCCACCACTGATCCTCATCCAAGGAAGCAGGGAGAAACATTCTCCTGTCTGGTGGAATTATTACAATCCCAGATAGATTTTGTCGGTTCCACCACAAATCCGCGAAGCCCTTATCCACGGAGACATAAGCGCGAAGACTAATTCGCGCCATTCGAAGCGCTAAGGAAAAACGCGACCCTACCGCGATGACATAATCGCAGAGGGCAAATCCGCGCATTCCCAAGCGCTCAGTACCCTAAACCTAACCCTAAACCTAACCCTAAACCTAACTCTAAACCTAACCCTAAAACAAACCCCTAAACCTAATCCTAATGCTTACCTTACCTGCCGCGCTGTTGTCGCAGCGGTGATGACGCACGGTGATGACATCGCAGCTTTAGCGACGCGCTTATATCTCCGCGGATAAGGGCTTCGCGGTTTTGTCGTGCCATGGATTTTGTCAAACTTCAGCTGTCAAGCTTTACTTGGCCCCACAATTCCATCTTTTGTTATGGTTCCCCTGGATGTTTTCCTTCCTTCACAACCACAAATTAGATTTTTTCCCCCCAGTGCAGCTGTGAGCTCAGATGCTGTGGGATGGTCTTACAGTTTATATGGGATGGAATTTTTTTGGCCGAAGACATACATCCCTTCACACAATGGTTGTCTCACCAGAAATTACGGCTGTAAAAATAGGAATCTGGATGGCTGAAGGTTTTAATCGAAAACGTCCGAACGGATGAGGTCATTTTCTTGGGAGAGGAAATGGGGACGCTGCTTAAGTCGAGTTCTTTTAGCGACACCCATTCACAGATGGTTTTGCAATCAAGACATCAGGATGTCCGAAGGTTAAGCAGCTTCGTGGCCCCGCTGCGCGAGCTTAATAGGACTATTGAGAATAGCTACTGCCTGTGTGAGGAGCAACTCAGGGAAAATGATCAGAATAAAAATACGAGTGAGGTCAAGATGGGCCCCATCTTAATTTCCTCAGCGAGCTGGGACAGTAAATCTAAAATACGGCGATGAGTTTTAGCTGAAGCAATCGGATTGCGGATTAGTTATACTGACTGCCCAGGATTGCTAGGAATTGGGCGGCATTTACATTTCGTAGAGGAGAGTAGAAGAGAAGATAATAAGAACAGAACAGAACAGAATGTAGAGCAGAGCAGAGGAGAAGAGGAGAAGAGGAGAAGAGGAGAAGAGGAGAATGGAATGGAATGTAGAGCAGAAGAGAAGAATAGAATAGAATGCAATAGAATAGAATGTAGAGTAGAGTAGAGTAGAGTAGAGTAGAGTAGAGTAGAGTAGAGTAGAGTAGAGTAGAAGAACAGAGTTGGAAGGGACCTTGGAGGCCTTCTAGTCCAACCCCCTGGTCAGGCAGGAAACCCTACACCACTTCAGACCAATGATTGTCCAATCTCTTCTTCAAAACTTCCATTGTTGGGAGCATTTTGCAATTGACTGATGGTGACGTTGTCAATGCCGATGGGGATCGCACGATCCCCTTTTGCGACCTTCTGACAAGCCAAGTCAACGGGGAAGCCAGATTCGTTTAACAACCGTGTCGCTAATTTAATAACTGCAGTAATTCACTTAGCAACGGTGGCAAACAAAAATGGGGATAAAATTCACTTAACAAGTGTCAGCAACAGAAATTTTCAGCTCAATTGCAGTCATAAGCCAAGAACTCTCTGTATTTTACTTAGCTCAAACAAGGAGATGAGCCTATTAAAAAAAAGAACTAGAACAGGATACACCTAAATAGTACAACGGAAGACTGCTGTTGCTTTCTGGTTCCCCCCCAGTTGGCAATTCTTTGAAGCAAACTCCCACGAGATAAATTCCTAGTTACTCAAGCAAAAAGCTTGCGATGAAAGGAGATGAAAATTCAAATTCAAATGTCCTTAGGAAGGAAGAGTGACTGGCTCGAAAGGAAAGGCCGGGAAACTCAAGGTTGGAGGGAGTTGAGATTAACAAAATAGGAAAGGTGAAAAGTTGAGAACAGAACGGAATAACAGAGTTGGAAGGGACCCTAGAGGTCTTCTAGTCCAACCCCCTGCCCAGGCAGGAAACCCTACACCCATTTCAGACAAAGAGTTGTCCAATCTTGTCCGAGGTGGCGCAGTGGTTAGAGTGCTGTACTGCAGGCCACTTCAGCTGACTGTTATCTGCAGTTCAGCGGTTCTAATCTCACCGGCTCAAGGTTGACTCAGCCTTCCATCCTTCCGAGGTGGGTGAAATGAGGACCCGGATTGTTGGGGGCGATATGCCGACTCTGTAAACCGCTTAGAGAGGGCTGAAAGCCCTATGAAGCGGTATATAAGTCTAACTGCTATAGCTATTGCTTTTAAAAACGTCCAGTGTTGGAGCATTCACAACTTCCGGAGGCAAGCCGTTCCACTGATTAATTGTTCTAAGTTAATAATTAATTAATCAATTTAAATAATAAAAGGCAAGCGATGAATCAACGAAAGAACATAAGAAATCCGAGATAATTAACAAAGTTTGGAGAAGCTCAGGAATGTGTTGATCTCCACTAGATTTACTTAGATCCCCTTCCCCCACCCCCGCCGTCTTTAGAGGTTTGCAACATTTAGCACCCCGGGAATAGAATATTCTAGGAAAGTCTAGAAGGGGGTTTGCTCCTGAAACATAGCTACATAAAAAATGCATTTGGAAAGTTTATAGGTAGGTGGGAATTGAACTTACTTATTGTTGAGCGAGCCTCCTTGATCACAATCACAGGGGCGACACCCCTCCATATCGTTGCTCAGCCCCCAGTTTTCAGGCTGCAAGGGAAGATTTGGGACATTACAGGTAGAAGAACATCCAACAAAGGAGAATATGTGTAGCTCAGGGATGACACAAGGGGACCTCGGTGCTCTCTGATATTAGTAGTTCTCTGGCAGACGTTTCATGACCCAACTAGGTAACATCATCAGTACTACAAGGGAGAGACGGGAGATGGAGGAAGAGGTACTAGGTAACATCATCAGTGCTAGACAGTAGATAGTAGTAGATAGTAGAGATAGGCGATAGATGATACATGGATAGGTAGATAGGTATGTAGATGTAGAGATGGATGGATGGATGGATGGAGGTAGGTAGGTAGGATAGAAGATAGATGGATGGATGGATGGATAGATGGATAGAGATAGGTATGTGTGTATGTATGTATGTATGTAGGTAGGTAGGTAGGTAGGTAGGTAGGTAGGTAGGATGGATGGATGGATGGATGGATGGATGGATGGATGGATGGATGGATAGATAGATAGATAGATAGATAGATAGATAGATAGATAGATAGATAGATAGATAGATAGATAGATAGATAGAAGATAGATGGGTGGATAGATGAATGGATAAATGGCTGGATGGAGATAGAGATAGGTAGGTAGGTAGGATAGATAGAAGATAAATAGATGATAGATAGATAGATAGATAGATAGATAGATAGATAGATAGATAGATAGATAGATAGATAGATAGATAGATAGGTAGGTAGGTAGGTAGGTAGGTAGGTAGGTAGGTAGGTAGGATAGATAGATGATAGATAGATAGATAGATAGATAGATAGATAGATAGATAGATAGATAGATAGATAGAAAGAAGATAGATAGATGGGTGGATAGATGAATGGATAAATGGCTGGATGGAGATAGAGATAGGTAGGTAGGTAGGTAAGATAGATAGAAGATAGATGGATGGATGGATGGATGGATGGATGGATAGAGATAGGTAGGTAGGTAGGTAGGTAGGTAGGATAAATAGAAGATAAATAGATGATATATAGATAGGTAGGTAGGTAGGTAGGTAGGTAGGTAGGTAGGTAGGTAGATAGATAGATAGATAGATAGATAGATAGATAGATAGATAGATAGATAGATAGAGATAGATAGATAGAATAAAGGAGAATATTTGTAGCTCAGGGTTGACATGAAGTGTCCTTGGTGATCTCTGAGCTTACTTGTTTTCTTGCAGACGTTTCATTACCCAACTAGGTAACATCATCAGTGCTAGATAGTAGTAGATAGTAGAGATAAATAGGCGATAGTTGATACATGGATAGGCAGGTAGGTATGTAAATGTAGAGATGGATGGATGCATGGATTGATGGATGGATGGATGGATGGATGCATGGATGGATGGATGGATGGATGGATAGATAGATAGATAGATAGATGATAGATAGATAGATAGATAGATAGATAGATAGATAGATAGATAGATAGATAGATGATAGATAGATAGATAGATAGATAGATAGATAGATAGATAGATAGATAGATAGATAGATGCAATAAAGGAGAATATTTGTAGCTCAGGGATGAAATGAGGAGTTCTTGGACCTCTCCTCGCTTGCTTGTTTTCTTCTAGACGTTTGATTACCCAACTAGGCAACATCATCAGTGCTAGTCAGAAGGACATCCACTGAGTCACAACCAGGCATCCACAGCCACGACCAAAGCCAGCGAGAACTCCCTTTTTTCAGAGCCTCCGTTGTAACTTTGAAGGGTCGCTCAACGAATCGCTGTAAGTCGAGAACTCCCTGTCCTTGAACCTCTGACATAAAGTTCACCCGAAAGATTTCTGTCTTCAGCTTCCTTCGATCCACACAGTATTCATAGACGGGAGGACGTACCAGACATTGGTCGCAATGCTTTCCGGTCACCAGGCGTTTACAGTAACAGTTTCCGGTCTCGGAGTCACAAGGATTCCCGCCAGGATGCGTGCCCAGCGGATTGCAAGCACAAGCTACATTAGGAAGAGCAAGGAAACAAACCGGGATCAGCGTGTTTTGATTAACATGGCGGGTTACAAGACTTGCGACAAATATTTATCTCGACACCATCACTCATTTTATTTTTCCCTCTGGAGGTTTAACGACAAATGACTTTTCTCTCTTTCCTTCCGCAGTTTCAGTTTCTCTCTTCGGCTTATTCACATTTTTTTTTTAAAATTAGTTCATGATGTAAAATCGAAAACTACAAGAGCAAATAGTAGGAAAAATAGGGGAAGGGGAAAGTGTATAAAAGAAGGGGGGAAAGAACAAAAAATAAGACAGTGGCAATAGCCCTTAGACTTATATACCACTTCTCAGTGCTTTTACAGCCCTCTCTAAGCAGTTTACAGAGTCAGCCTCTTGCCCCCAACAATCTGGGTCCTCATTTTACCCACCTCGGAAGGATGAAAGGCTGAGCCAACCTGAGATAGAGATAGATAGATAGATAGATAGATAGATAGATAGAGAGAGAGAGAGAGAGAGAGAGAGAGAGAGAGAGAGAGAGAGAGAGAGAGAGAGATGATAGATAGATAGATAGATAGATAGATAGATAGATAGATAGATAGATAGATAGATAGATAGATAGACAGACAGACAGACAGACAGATAGCAATAGCAATAGCCCTTAGACTTATATACCGCTTCACAGTGCTTTTACAGCCCTCTCTAAGCTGTTTACAGAGTCAGCCTCTTGCCCCCCAACAATCTGGGTCTTCATTTTACCGACCTCGGGAGGATAGAAGGCTGAGTCAGCCTTGAGCCAGTCAGGATCGAACTCCCGACTGTGGGCAGAGTAACCTTTCAACGCTGCATTCTAACCTCTGCACTGTCAACTTAAATAACAATAGCAATAACACTTAGACTTATATACCGCTTCACAGTGCTTTTACAGCCCTCTCTAAGCGGTTTACAGAGTCAGTCTCTTGCCCCCAACAATCTGGGTCCTCATTTTCCTGACCTCGGAAGTATGGAAGGCTGAGTCAACCTTGAGCTGGTGGGAATCGAACTGCCGAATGGCTGGCATCAAACCTCAACTTTGTTACTTTTACATAATAGTATTAAACTAGCCATTTCTATAACCATGAATTTATCTAATTGGTAAAACCCGAAATCAAAGTTTCATTTTTTTTTCTACCTCAAGCATAAAGTCCAGAAGTGGTTTCCAAGTAGAAATAAATGAGATTTTTTTTTCTTTGATCAAAGAAAGCAGTGTCTTATTTGTGCTTGCGTGTATTTAACTGCAGGCTAAAGTTGCAATGAATGGTACGACAAAAATTAAAACCAGTAGTAAGTAGCGTGCCGTCAGGGCATTGTGTACAAGCTGACATAAAAGCATCAAAAACAGAAGTATATCTGATGCTTACTCAAACTATATTGGTCCGATAATATGAAATATACAGCTCAATAATACACTGGAAAGTTCATCGCATCTAACTATAGGCGTCAGGAAGGGCAGCTGGCCAGTAAATTCTCAGCTCCATCCAGTGACCCGAACTCTATCCCAAATTAAGGGAGTTGCACAGGAATATTTTCCCAGTAGTTCCACAAGGAATAGAATTAGAGATAACTATTGCTTGAGAAGCAAATCGAACCATTTCACTGGCCTGCAATTGGAATTGGGCGATGTAGACATTTGATCAAGAAATAAAAATAAATGAAACAGGCCCAACCGCATAGACAGGGAAGAAACACACCCTCTCTTAAGCATCTCTCTCTCATACAACACCAAATTCCAAACGAATTGATCTTAATATCAGTGAAATAAAATAGCATCATGGCAGGGACTTCAGCCTCGTAAAAATGATATATCGGCTTCTCATCTCCCAAATCCCATTTTTTCAAACGTTTGTTCAGCCTCAACACAAACCAGGTTGCACTTACACTGACAGCCCAGAGGGTCGTCTATACTTAATCCGTAAAATCCTTCCTTGCAAGTGTCGCAACGTTCCCCTTCCACGAAGAATTTGCAGCGGCACTGTCCCGCGATGAGGCCGGCCGAGTAGTCGGTGTATCGATCGCAGATTCCGCCGTTCTCGGAGCCCACCGGGTCACAGTTGCACGCTAAACGAAGAAACACATTTTCTAATGCGCCCACAAACCCATAAAGGTAGTCTGAACTTATGAGCCTGTGTCTAAAATTAAGGAATGGACATTGGCAGAAAAATAGCAGAATGGGTATTGCAATGGTCTTCTATAACTCAGTTCTCTCCAATTCATTTGATGCCTAAATCTCATTATCTCAGAAAGGATTGATAGGATTTCCTTATTTTATCAGCTTCAAGTAGTCCTTGACTTACAATCAGTTCAAAATTAAGGAAGGGATATAAGCATTAAAAAAGCAGGCAATGAGTATTGCGATCATCTTTTATAACTCTGTTTTCTCCAGTTTTTAAAATTTATAAATCTCATTATCTCAGAATGATTGATGGGATTTCCTTATTTTATCCACAATTGAAGTCAAAATTTCCATTCCATTTAGCAAAACAGAGGTTAAGTGACCTTTTTGGTCAGTTCTTTTGATGTATAAATCTCATTATCTCAAAACAGAAATAGGATTTCTTTATTTTATCAGCTACATGCAGTCCTCGACTTACGACCACAATCCAGAATTAAGGAATGGACATTAGCAGGGAAAAAGCAGGTAATGAACATTGCAATCCTCGTTTCTAACATAGTATTGTCCAGTTCTTTTAAAGTTATTAACACGGTTGTTAAGTGAATCTGGCTTCCCCATGGATTTTGCCTGTCAGAAGGTCGTAAAAGCGGATCGCGTGACCCCGGGATACTGCAACCGTCATAAATATGAGTCAGTTGCCAAGTGGCTGAATTTTGATCACAGGACAATGGGTCGTAAGCGTGAAAAACAATCCTAAGATTTTTTTTACTGCCATCGTAACTTCAAACGGTCACTAAATGAATCGGTCGTAAGTCAAGGAGTACCTGTGTTTCCTGAGAAAAAAGACGAAGGACTTACGTTCACAAATATGGGGATCACGGATATCCCTCTCCGGATGTTGAAAGTAGAAGGGCTTGCACTGCTCACAATTGTGTCCCACCGTGTTGTGTTGGCAATCGTCACACACCCCACCGCTGGTGTTTCCCGTGGCTACGTAAACAGCCATATCAAAATGGCACTGCGCGGAATGCTCGTTGCAATTGCACTCTTAAGAGGACAAAGAGAAAAATTAAAGGCGAGTCGCGAGATGGGCAGCAAATGCACTTGATAAGTAAATTAAACAAATGAGTAAAAAAACGATAGCCTCGTGTGACAGTTGATTGACGGTCCCTAATCTCAGGAATGAAGGTGAATAGACCAAGGGCGGCTTCTGGCTTCCGTAACTGCTGGTTCGCTCAGGGACACATTTCGTGCGCATGCGCAGTAGGGAAAAAAGTTTTGAAAAAACAAGATGGTGCCACCATAGACGCCGCCAATAGAATCAGTTTGGGGGCATGGCCAGCCGAATTACTACCTACTCGGCCGAACCGGTCAGAACTGGTAGGAACCCACCTCTGGAATATATGTGTCCCGGGATAATGTTACAGGATCCATTCTGGGTCGGTCAACGGGACCAGCAATTTTGTCTTCCGAGTTTTCGGAATCGTGCTGGAGCCCATCCTCAAGTAACTTCATTGTATGTTTTGGGCTGTTCTGTGTGTGGTATTTATATGGCGTCTATTGTGTGTAGCTTTTTAGATGTGGATCGGAGTGTTGGTGACTGGCTGTTATGCCGCTGGCTATTGCTTCCTTGTGCTGCCAAGCCCTCACCTCCTAAGTACTTTGTAAGGTAGTGGTAAATCAGCCCTCCTGTTGCCTGACGGGGGGCCTGTTTCCCAGGCTTCAATCACTTCTCTGGCTGTTTTTGTGCCTGCTCGTCCAACAATCTTAATAGTGGCAAAATTGAATGTATGTGCTTCTTTATTGCAATGTGAAGCTACCAATGAGCCCCTAATCTCTTTATGGATAATATAAACTTGCTTTTAAAAGCACCTTGTAGGGGGTGCTCCGGGGCAGGGGGAAAGATAGGATCCTGTTTTCAAATATTACGGGAAAAATCCAGCCTTCCAGTCATTTTGATTTCTAATTCTTCCCAAGGTTTGGCAATTCTACTTTGTATTTTTCGGCTCTTCAGAAACAGAGTGCTCAGGGTAGAATATTTTTAGCTGAATTCGTTCTCATCTCTTGGATCAAAGGTGTCAAACTCAAAGCCCGTGAGCCAGATCTGGCCTGCAGGATGCTTAGATCTGGCCCACAGGCCCACCCTGGAAACAACAAAGGACCAGCCTGTAGTGTTTCTGCCAGCGAAAACAGAGTTCTGTTTTCACTGGCAGAGGGTTGCAGGAGGCCATCGCAGCTGAAAACGGAGCTCCCAAGGGCCGCCGACGGCCCTCCTGAGTTCCGTTTTCACTGGTCGATGGTTGCAGGAGGCGATGCAGCCGAAACGGAGCTCGGGAGCCTGTTTTCACTGGCAGAAGACTCGGATAGCCACAAACACCTCACACACAAGTGACGTCAAGCTGGCCACGTACACCCTGCTCCCCTCAAAAGTCAAACACAATCTGGATGTGGCCCTCAATGGAATCAAGTTTGATACCCCTGTCTTGGATTATTCATAAAAGGACAGATATTCAGCCAAGATCAAACTTCAATGCCAGAGACGTTACAAGTAGTGATTAATGTAGTTACAACTTACTTTTGCAGGCATTGCTGTTCCGGCCTTCTGCGGGACGCCACGGCAAATCGTGGTAGAAATCCAAGCACTGCTCGCAGTTTAAACCTTTGGTGTTGTGCCGACACATGCAATGGCCATGAACCTGTCAGAAAACGAGACAACCAGGCTCAGAGAGCACCAAGGACGCCTCCGATTTCATTTCAGATGAAAGTTGTTTTCTGTCGTCAATCAAGGACGAAGCTTTTCAACACCAGTGGCAGAATGACAAGGAAATAAACATCAGGAAAGCAATGTAGACGTTTACCATTCCTTCCACCTCTTTGTCGTAGCCGTGTACCGGGGCGCATTCGCTGGCATGCCCGTAACAGAAGCAGTTCCCACGCACCACCATGTCATAAATGGCGTAATAATACTTTTCTTTGATTTCCATTCTGGAATCCAGAAGGTTGTCTCCCAGGGTGTGCAGCTTGGCAAAGTTGATTCTTAAATTTGTAATCTTTAACATATCTAAAAAAATAAAAGAAGGAAGAAAACCAAGAAAACTCATATACTGTATTTTTCGGACTATAAGATGCACTGGAGTATAAGATGCACCATGATTTTGAAAAGGTAATTAAAAAAAAAAAAGCGTTTGCATTCTGCAGGCCTCCCAAACCCTTTGCATGCCTCATTTCCCCCCCCCCCCAGGTCATGAAGAGCTTTGGGAGGCTTGTAGAGTCCTCCTAGGACTTGGGGGGGGGATGAGCAAATAACAACTTGTTTTTCGCAAAAACAGGCCATTTTTTTTTGAAAAAGGAAAAAGGGGTTCACCGACAAATGCGCGCTCGACAAAAGCACGCCAATGAAACCGCGGCAAGAAAACCGCAAGTTCTAAATCGCGCCAACGAATGAGCACAGAAGCGCGCTGAGAACAGCGCACTGACAAAAGCACGCCTTCAACAAACAAGTAATAACCGCGAGTTCTAAACCTAATGGTTTTTTTGTTTTTTTTTCAGCGTCAGCAAAATACTAATCCGAACACACAAATCAGGTAGCTTATAACTAAGTACCGGATCATGCTTGTAATTGTGCTACAACTTTAAAAGCTTTTATTTTATTTGCGATCCGTTTTTCTTTCATCCTAAGACTTCAAACAGACGTAAACACGTGTCTCCTCCAATCATTTGAACCGTACTGAACTTTGCTTCATCAAGCTTTTTTCCAACTCACACCTGGAACTATTCCTTGGGTCTTCCCTCATTTTCACTAATCCTAGGGGATCTTTGATGGGGTGGAAAATAATCTCCAAACACTTATACGAGTAGATAAGTTGAAAGAAGGGAGATGATTCACCCTAAGTGCTTTTTAAATATCACCAACACTGAAGGCTGCGGTGAAACCCCGTTACCAAGACTTTGAAGACTTAATTATGCTCCCATTAATCTTTCTGGACAATGGGTACCCCCAAAAGATTTTAGCTCCCTTTCATGGATTTATAAGCACCCTTGTTTCTCTGCTCCTTTGATCTCTGCGGGAAGGCAGGTTGGTGTTAATGAAAATTCTTTGGCAAGGAGATACCGCTGTAGGGTTGATAAGAAGTTCAGTTGAGGCCTACTGAGATCTGGGCACCATCGATGAACAGAATGTATTGTTCGCCCCGCGGATGTCTTAAAATGTTTTTTTTTCCTCTTTTAATTACAGCCATATGTTCTTCTGTTTAGAAAAGCAAATTGTGCAATTTTCGGAGCACTAAACGGGAGTGAATGACGCTTAGCTGTCTCTAAACATTGAGTAATTTTGACCTACCGGGCAAAATTAGAATGCGTTGGGACGGAAAACAAAGATGGGGATAGGGGACGGGGAACATGAATGCGACCTGCTGGAAGTGAAAAAAAAATGCAAGGGAGATTCTATCATATATGGTGGACCTGTCCGGAGTCTCAAAAATATTGGATGAAAATTTGGAAATGGATACAACAAATTACAGAGGAACGAATAGAATACAAACCGGAACTCTTTCTGCTGGGAATAACGAAGGGGAAATATAGAAAGAAAATTAAATACATACGAATACACCCGTTGACTACAGCTAGAATAAAGTTTGCCCAATGTTGGAAACAAAGTAGTACTCTCCCAGATCAGGGGTCAACAAACTGCAGCTCTGGAGCCGCATGTGGCTCTTTCCTCCCTCTGCTGCGGCTCCGTCACCAGTCGGTGCCACAATTTGGAGAGGAGCTTCCGGTGGGGGGGGGGGGAGAAGCACAGTGCGCCAGGAGAAGACTCTATGGTGAGGGGAGGGTTTTCCAGTGGTCTCCACAATTGATAGGGCTTTCAGTTATGACAGGTAGAGGAAAAAGTACGCCGCTCTAGGAGGAGACTCTATGGTGGGGGAACTGAACTTCCGGTCAGCTCCAGAATTGAACGGGGGGCTTTGTGGCTCCCGAAGTATTCTTTTCTGTGGGAAACGGGTCCAAGTGGCTCTTTGAGTGTTTATGTTTGCCGAGCCCTGCCCCAGATGAATTAGTGATTCAGAAAATTTTAGATTGTGCAGAAATGGACACGTTAGCATTAAGATTGAAGGACAAAGAAGAGTCTGAATACGATGAAATTTGGGATAATTGGTATAAATGGTTGCATAACAGGAGTAAAGTTAATTCAGCCGAGAAACAACAGAGAACTGTATAGAACTGAAAATGAATGTATATAAATGTAGCAGTGATATAAGATTGGTATATACAGGTATGATGACATAACAATGTTAATGTGATGATTGTAAGATATTATAGAGAGAAGAAACAATAAAAAATCTGCTTTAAAAAAAAGGGACGGGGAAACGTACTTTGAATCCTTGGACTGTAGGGGTCTTCTATTCGGAAAGCCGGATCCAAGACGCGGAAAATGACCTGAAAGTGACACGGGAATACGTCAATACGAGAAAGATTTCAATTTTTGCAAATATAAGTCCCCGACTTACAACTGTTCGTTTAATGACCATTCAAAGTTACAACGGCACTGAAAAATGTGACTTAGGACAGTTTCTCAGAGTTATGAGCTTTGTAGCATCCATCAAAATTCAGACCCTTGGCTGCCGGTTCGTATTTATGACGGTGACAGTATCCCCCAAGTCACATGACCCCCTTCTGGCCAGCAAAGTCAATGAGGAAGCCAGATTCACTTAACAACCGGGTGTCAGGGTTCCAAATAGCACCCAAAAGTAAATCAGAGTCCAAGGCAAAGGATTCCTCAAAGTTCCAATTTATTAAGAGAGCCATGTTGGCACATCTGTGGAAACCCGAATCTGAAAGCTTCCCGGTTTTCCCTACCCAGCTGAAAGTTCAAGATCTTGCCCCCCACACACCCACCAGTCCATCCCATAATCCAATCTTCCACTGCCATGCTGGCAGCTTCCACCCATCCAGATCCGGTCAGGTGCAGAGGTGCAAAGACAAAGGATGACCTTGGCTTTCTAGAAAGAATGTTGTTATGGCTACCTAGCATCTAACTCCGTACAATCCCATTTCCCCACCATAGAAAATGCATAGTAGAATAATAGAAAGTGTGGCGGGCCAGAGATCCAAAATGAAAGATGGCTGCAGGCCTGACACCGGGTTACGAATTTCTCCACGGCAGTGATTCACTTAGCGAGAAAGGTCGTATGATTCCCCAACCTTACCGGTTTTGCAGATGGGATGGGGGAAGGGAGGAAATGATTGTGTGTGTGAGCGACAAGCGCATGTGCTTGTGCATGGAGCTTCATTTGCACAAGCAGAGGGCACTTGAGTGGATGTGTAAAACTCCCTTTGTGTGAGCGGTGGGTTAGGGTTAAGGGTGCCATTTGCACTAATGGATCTTCACACCCGCGTGAACATCTGCTGCTTGTGCAAGAGCTGCACAGAAAGTGTGCAAATCTGCTACTCTCACAGCCTGGTTCCAAAAAGGACGTAGCCCAGGGGTTGGGAATGCCTGTTGTAAAATGGGGCAAAACTTAAGAAATGTCTCCTTTAACAACAGAAGTTTTGGGCTCCGTTATGGTCATAAGTTGAGGACTATCTGTAAGGTTCTTCAATCCATATATATAAAAGGCAAGTACCACTCACTCATCACAAAATCTCCAGAACCGTAAAGCCGACAAACTTGAAAATTGGCACGTATGTTCCCCTTGGCTTCTAGGTGCTCGTTAAGAAAGGATTTTTTGAAATGACCATCAGGCCATTAGTATTTCTTGTACAGTAATTAACATCCTCCGATGCTAAGGAGCTCTACTCCCCCTCCCCACCTGAAAAGAACTCTGTTCCAACTGCCAGTTGCCTCACATTCCGTTACCTCAGTTCAAACTGGCAGATGTTCCACTCCTTCACTCAGGAGTGGTCTGGGGCTCCTTACAGTACTAAACGTCGGTACCTCATCAAAATGTCTACGCCTTCCACCTATGGAACTGCTTCCGGACTCAAGGTGGCGGGAGAGATATTCCCTTATGTGTTTCAATCACCGACCGCCACTGAGACAATGGATTGTGAACTAAATTTCTTCTGCGTAGCCCAATCACATAGTTTCATCACGAAGCACAGGTATCCAGCTACTTATTATATATAGAGGACCAACCTCTCCCTCAGTGGAAGGTTCAATGTCAGAATAGCGGGAATCACAAATAATGTCGTCCACTTTCTTCATCGGTCCGTTGGAGACGCCGGGGAATGAATTCTCACAGTCATAGGCAAAGTAGCGGTAGACTTGCCAAGTTTTGCCAAAGTCTGAGGATCTTTCAATCAACATGGCAGAAGGGCGAAAAGTCTAAAAAAATAACAACAAAAAGGATGTTAGAACAATTGGAGCTACAAAATTGGTTCCTTTCTGTCGATATTGGAAATTTAAATATCCCCTTTTCTGGTTTTTTTTAATACACATCCTCACACAGATTTTTATTTTATTTCATTCTTTATTTTGATCCCAAGGAGAGGGAGTGGTCCAAAGTTGCCCACCCGGCTCTCATACCTAAGATGGGACTAGAACTCACAGACACCTAGTGATTGGCCCAAAGTCACCCAGCTGGCTTTCATGCCTAGGGTGGGACTAGAACTCAGACTCCTAGTGATTGGACCAGAATCATCCAATTAGCTTTCATGCCTAAGGTGGGACTTGAACTCACAGACACCTAGTGATTGGCCCAAAGTCACCCAGCTGGCTTTCATACCTGAGATGGGACTAGAACTCACAGACACCTGGTGACTGGACCAAAGTCACCCAGCCTAAAGCAAGATTAGAACACATCCTAATGTCTACTGTAGAAAAACTTATATTTCTTAATGTTCCTATAAGTTGTGCAATTCAACCATCGCAGTTCACATTATGTCTTTTCGGAGTGAAACTCTCAAGAGGATGAAATATTTGCAAATCTTTTTTTTAAAAGGAGTATTTTACCGTACATCTGTCCTGCCAGGACATCTGTTGCAAAGCAAAAACAACAACATTTTGTATACAGATGTTTTCCCCCTCTGCCTCCCCCAACCTTATTTTCCACAGCCAAAAGGAAGGAATTTAAGACTTCGTTTATCTTTGTTGCCTTCAATCATTTAATTGTGGAAGTTTGGCAAACATTCGACACCAGGGATAGGAAATTAATTCGGAGCAAGGAAAAAAAAAAAAACAGTGATCAGAACTTCCTCCCCCCCAAAAAACCCCCAGCTGCAAGAATACAGATATGAAGAAGAAACATTAAATCCTTCTCTACTTTTCGAGTGTTTGGAGATGCGTTCAAAGCGGTTCTTATCTAAAAAGGCAGAACACGGCCAATTAAATTGCACCATAAAACTCTGGAATTTGTTGTCTGCCTTCTCTCTTGCATTCCAGGATCAATCGGTGTTTTGTTTTGTTTTTAAAAAAATCCTTTAATACCACTTATCTTACAAGGAGAAAATACTTAGTTAAGCCTCTAACTGGCATTGAGGGCCAGGATCTTGGGCTCTTTGCAATTTTGGGGGGAGGGGTTGCAGGGGAGGAAATGTTATGGGTTTTTTTTACCTTGAAGGTCATAATGAGATGAGTGAAATGGAATTCCGCCTCTAGGTCCAATTGGACGGTCACATTTTCGACTCCTACAGGATCAAAAAAAAAAAGGGGGGGGGAGAAGAAGTTTCATTGTAAACAAGAACATTTGTTAAAAGTTGAATTCTGTCTCTGGAATTCCCTGGAGGGAGACAGGCAGGGCTTCAAACCAAATCCACTCTTTTTTCTTTTCTTTTCTTTTCCTTCTTTCTTTCTTTCCTTCCTTCATTTCATTTTTCCTCCTTCCCTCCCTTCCCCTCCCTCATTCCTTCCCTCCTTCCCTTCCCTTCTCTTTCTTTCCTTCTTTCCTTCCTTCCTTCCTTCCTCCCCCTCCCTCCCTATCTCTTTCTTTTGTCTTTCCTTCATTTCATTTTTCCTCCTTCCCTCCCTTCCCCTCCCTTCTTCCTTCCCTTCCCTTTCTTTCCTTCTTTTCTTCCTTCCTTCCTCCTCCTTCCCCCTCCTTCTCTGTCCCTTTCCTTTCTCCTTCATTTCATTTCTCCTCCTTCCCTCCTTTCCCCTCCCATCTCCTCCTTCTTTCCTTCCTTTCTCTTCCTTTCTTTCCTTCATCCCCCTTCCTCTCCCTCCCTGTCCTTTTCCTTTCTCCTTCCTTCCTTCATTTCATTTCATTTCTCTTCCTTCCATCCCTTCCCCTCCCTTCCTCCCTTTTTTCCTTCCTTCCCTTTCTCCTTCCCTCTCTGTCCCTTTCCTTTCTCCTTCCTTCCTTCATTTCATTTCTCTTCCTTCCTCTCCCTTCTCCTTCCTTCCCCTCCTTGCTTCCTTTCTTTCCTTCTTTTTTCCCTTCTTTCCCCTTTCTTTCTTTTTTTCTTTCTTTCATTCTTTCTCTTCTTAGTCCTCCCTCCCTCCATCTTTCCCCTCTCGTGAACAAAAATCAAAGGGACGAAAATCATTACTAGGGAAAAAACCCCACATAATTTGCTATAAAAATGCCCAACACAGATTATTTGCTGGCTGAAGGAAAATATTCGTAATTCAGTGGCGAGGTCTGACTCGTGGGTCGCTCGCAGTACACTTTAAAAAGTGAAAATTCTTGCCATTCTTATGTAATTCCATACGTACAGCAGGGGTGGGTTCCTGCCAGTTCTAACCTCTTCTATAGAAGAGGTTCCACAAATCTACAGTGCCGTTTAGAACCGGTTCCAGCTCCCCCAGGTTCACACATCATCAAGATGAAGAGCGAGAGAGGGAATTCTGGGAGTTGAAGTCCACAAGTCTTAAAGCTGTCAAGTTTGAACACTCCTGGGGGTTTTTCCCTAAAGGGTTAGGGGTGCAAGGGTCTTGTAACTTGACAGCTTTAACACTTGCGTGCTTCAAATGCCAGAGTTTCTGAGCCAACATTTTGGTTGCTAAGCAAGAGCATTGTTAAGTGAGTTTCACCACATTTTACAAGTTGTCCACGCCCACCCGGTCACATGGCCAGCAAGCCACTCCCACCCGGTTACATGGCCAGCAAGCCACTCCCACCCAGTCACATGGCCAGCAAGCCACTCTCACCCAGTCACATGGCTGGCAAGCCACTCCCACAAAGCAGGCCACACCTACAGAAGAGGTTCTAAAAACATTTGAAGCCCACCACTGACGTACAGCCCTCCCAAGTCCATTTCAGGACCTTCCAATCATATCCTGAGGTGGCCTACCGTTTTCTGACTGCCACCACAGCTTCAGGCGATTCGGAGCGAAAGTAGTGACCACGTTTTCAATGCGATGGCTGTCAGGATTCAGAGTGTCGTGGAACGGATCTCGCGAATCACACGTGAAACATTTCTTGTCGTCCTGAAATCAGCAAGGCAAAATCAATTTTGCAACAGCGATGATTTCTCAAGGCTGGTACTCAAACTTCGTTAAATTCCCACTTCATTGGAACTGTTCACGTCCAACGTACTGCGGTCCCCAAAAACCCCTTTTATTAATTGACTGTGAATTCTGTGAAGAGCCGAGGTGGCGCAGTGGTTAAATGCAGCACTGCAGGCTACTGCTAGATCAGCAGTTCAGCGGTTCAAATCTCACCGGCTCAGGGTTGACTCAGCCTTCCATCCTTCCAAGGTGGGTAAAATGAGGACCTGGATTGTTGGGGGCAATATGCTGACTCTCTGTAAACCGCTTAGAGAGGGCTGAAAGCCCTATGAAGCGGTATATAAGTCTACTGCTATTGCTATATTGTTATTCTGCTCATTCACATCGAGCAAAGTCTTTCGAGGGAGGATTTACGGTCACAGACCTCATCTGTCTTGGAGAGCTTGCAAAACTTGACAAGGAGTCTAGGAGAGTCACGAACCAATTAAGCGAACTAATTGCCTCCTGCAAACTCCACTCTCCTTTCGCTCCTCTTTTATTTCCTCTGGGAGGGGCCATTCATCGTCCACCTGTGGTCTTACTCCCAAGTCGACCCCTGTTCTTTAGCTATTCCCTTCTCTTGGCAAATCTGCGCATGCGCACACTGGGAACAGGCTCCAGCTGTTCCTCTGCCTCACTGACGTCTGACTCCGAAGGCAGCTGATAACTGTTGGACAGCCCTGGCCCCCTGTCTGCCTCCGACACAGAGCCCTCATCAGAGCCTTCCCCAGACTCCAGGACGGGCCCATGTTCCTCCCCAACCTCCTCACTGTCCAAAGCCAGCACTGTCCAAAGACATCTCCGTGGTCATGTGGCCAGCATGGCTAAACGCTGAAGGCGCACGGAATGCTGTTCCCTTCCCACCAAAGGTGGTCCCTATTTTTCTACTTGCATTTTTTACGTGCTTTCGAACTGCTAGGTTGGCAGAAGCTGGGAGAAGTAACGGGAGCTCACTCCGTTACACGGCGCTAGGGATTCGAACCGCCGACCTTTCTGATCAACCAGCTCCGCATCTGCAAAAACAGCTCGCTCCCAACGGGAAGCCAACATTATTATCTTTACTGGCACCAAAGACTTCGACACTTTTCTCTCTGACTGCTTTCCAACAAGTGAAGACTTCCATTTTTGGAAATTGGCCTTCTTTAATGTCACGTTGTCAGGCTGGCTGGTACTTTTCTAAACATCTGACCATCTAAATGCTTTTTCAGCCATGCTGACTTTCTCCCGAAACATTTATTAATCTCTCTTTCACTTTTTTTAAGATAAACACTTCTGCCTTTGAAGGGGAACAAGGGGTGACCTTCTCCCTTGCAAAAATCAGAGAACAGCTACAGTTCAGGGTGTTATATAACATCACATTTGTGCAATTCGTGCCAGAACTATTAAAAGGATAAACACAGGGTTTGCTTCTAAGATGGAGCAGACAGGTTCATAATTCAGACCAATTTGGACAAAACATGGAGAGAAGCAACCTAGAACTAAGGAGAAATTTCCTGACAGGGAGGACAATTAACCAGTGGAACAGCTTGCCACCAGAAGTGGTGGGTTCTCCAACGCTGGAGGTTTTTAAGAAGATGTTGGATAACCATTTGTCTGAAGTGGTATAGAACTGTGATGGTGAACCTATGGCATGAGTGCCCAAAATGGCACATGAAGCCATGTTTCCCTGCCAGCTGATTGTCAGATGTGCATGCACGCCAGAACTTGGAACGTCGGCTTTTCCGGAGCACGATCTCTTTGTGTGCGCAGCGGTGCCGAAAACCAGTCTGTGCAATAGCAATAGCAATAGCAGTTAGACTTATATACCGCTTCATAGGGCTTTCAGCCCTCTCTAAGTGGTTTACAGAGTCAGCATATCGCCCCCAACAACAATCCGGGTCCTCATTTTACCCACCTTGGAAGGATGGAAGGCTGAGTCAACCTTGAGCCGGTGAGATTTGAACAGCCGAACTGCAGTCAGCTGAAGTAGCCTGCAGTGCTGCACTCTAACCACTGCGCCACCTCGGCTCATCTGAATGCGTGCCCGCCAGCTGATTGAACGTTTTTAATGTTCTGCGCACGCGCAGGACAATTTACTCTCAACGGCGCACGCATGCGCAGAGAAATGCGCGTAGAGCAAACACTCAGGAAGCCATCTCTGCTGTCCTTGTGTTTTTATATTATTCCTGTTTTCGTTTCTGTCCTTTCCCAGGGAGGATCTGGGTTTAGTCAGAACTCACAGGAGACAGAGATCAAGAGTTCTTGCTTGTATCACACAGCCGGGGCTGAAAAAATCCATGGGGATTTTATGTTCATCGCATTCAGGAAGTTTTAAAAAAACCAAACCACAACAAATCAGGATAGGAAACAGTGGGACGCATTTTGCACAAAGATATCTGGGTCTGAAAAATGAAGTCTGCTTCCTCTCAACTTTTAGACACCAGCAGATGTTTCTGGTTATCTGGAGGGGGATGTGGGGTTGCTTAGTCAGCTTAAAGGAACAAAGAAAAGGAGGAAAAAGCAGAATATAAGCAGGCTCCGGCTCACGACCGGAACAGAGCCCCAACCTTTCCGTCGCTAACTGAGTTTAGAATCGTTTTGCCCACAATTGAAGTAGGTTTGAAGGAGCTACCTGATTGGGCGCGTCTTGCTTTAAGAATCTGAAACGGAAGATTTGAGGTGGGAAAAGATGCAACTTTGACCTTGGGTTTTACCAATGAGATGGATTTGTTGGTTACGGAAATGGCGACTTTCCATTATTATGAAAAAGTAAAAAGTTGAGCATAGATCTTAAGGCCTTATTCAGCTGCACCCAGAAAAGTTGGAAGTCAATGCCTTCTTTTTTTTTCTTTTCCCCTTTCTTTCACTCATTATTCACCTCCCTATTTTCCCTAATATTTACTTTTGTATTCTCTTTGTATGTCATATTCTAATCTAATAAAACTATAATACCAAAAAAAAAAAAAAAGAATCTTAAAAGGAAGATTTGGAGATGAGCAAGATGTCTCTGTCAAATAATTTGCATCATTTTATCCTGGGTTGATTATTATTATTATTATTATACAATTGTATCACAGCGGCCAGTTGTTTCGCCGGATTTGGCATTGGTTACTAGTCGGGCCCCACCCAGGGGCCTAGGACGTTGTAACGTATTTTCGTAATATGCGTGCAGATCCAAGCAGTGCGGCTTTTTGCATTTGACTGATGGTGATTTTGTCAATTTTTAACTGTTTTAAATGTAATTCCAGTGCTTTTGGAATAGCACCCAGTGTGCCAATTACCACTGGAATTACCACTGCTGGTTTGTGCCATAGTCGTTGAATTTCGATTTTTAAGTCCTGGTATCTTGCGATTTTTTCATGTTCCTTCTCGGCGACCCTGCTATCACCTGGTATTGCGATGTCTATGATTGTGACCTTATTTTTCTCAACCAGTGTGATGTCTGGTGTATTATGCGCCAGTATTTTGTCCGTTTCTATACGGAAATCCCACAAGATCTTGACCATCTGATTTTCGGTGACTTTTTCAGGCTGATGTTCCCACCAGTTTGTTGCTGTTTTAATATTATAATTTTTGCACAAATTCCAATGGATCATTATTATTATTATTATTATTATACAATTGTATCACAGCGGCCAGTTGTTTCGCCGGACTTGGCATTGGTTACTAGTCGGGCCCCACCCAGGGGCCTAGGACATCGTAACGTATTTTCTTAATATCCGTGCAGATCCAAGCAGTGCGGCTTTTTGCATTTGACTGATGGTGATTTTGTCAATTTTTAACTGTTTTAAATGTAATTCCAGTGCTTTTGGAATAGCACCCAGTGTGCCAATTACCACTGGAATTATCACTGCTGGTTTGTGCCATAGTCGTTGAATTTTGATTTTTAAGTCCTGGTATCTTGCGATTTTTTCATGTTCCTTCTCGGCGACCCTGCTATCACCTGGTATTGCGATGTCTATGATTGTGACCTTATTTTTCTCAACCAGTGTGATGTCTGGTGTATTATGCGCCAGTATTTTGTCGGTTTGTATACGGAAATCCCACAAGATCTTGACCATCTGATTTTCGGTGACTTTTTCAGGCTGATGTTCCCACCAGTTTGTTGCTGTTTTAATATTATAATTTTTGCACAAATTCCAATGGATTATTATTATTATACAATTGTATCACAGCGGCCAGTTGTTTCGCCGGATTTGGCATTGGTTACTAGTCGGGCCCCACCCAGGGGCCTAGGACGTCGTAACGTATTTTCGTAATATACGTGCAGATCCAAGCAGTGCAGCTTTTTGCAGTTGACTGATGGTGATTTTGTCAATTTTTAACTGTTTTAAATGTAATTCCAGTGCTTTTGGAATAGCACCCAGTGTGCCAATTACCACTGGAATTATTATTATTATTATTATTATTATTATACAATTATTATTATTATTATTATTATTTCATTGTTTTGATTTGCTTTTCATTTTCCCTCTCTTTCTCTTAAAGCATGCAATTAAAAGTATTTAAGTGGGTAAGAGATGATGGATAGATTATTTCTTTTCTTTCACGTTGTTGTTCTGTTTTCCTTCTCCCTATCTCTCTCTCTCTCTCTCTCTCTCTTCTTTTCTTTTAGGTAGGTGACACAATTAGAACAGAAAGGAAAGAAAGGAGAAGTCTTTTAACAAAGGGTGATATGATTAAAACCTAGAATAGGTGACAGAAATAAGAGAAGGGGGAATATCAACGTATACATTTTTATATACCAAAACGAAAGCAGTAACAAGAGAAAACGTGGAATAACTGAACAATGATAGATTGCAACCTAAGACAAATGGGTATTATTTACTAGAAATATATGTTGATTGAATGCAACAATTATGATTAACTTTGTTAGTTGTATTTGTATTGGAATATAGGACACCCAGATGTCACACTGTTCACGCATTGATTTGATACATTTATAAAAAATAAAAAATAAACTTGGGGTGGGTGGGAGAAGACCTACCTGCATTTCCCAGTAAACCCTCCTCTACAGCTGCCTCTCTTGGCTTACCTGCAGGTGGCTGACAATGCAGAATGGGTCAGGTTTGTGAAGTCCGCAGGTGGAGGTGACGGTGAGTTTGTTGCTTCGGCCAATCAGCAAGTCCCCTGTTGCTGGATAGCAACTGCCTTCCGCACACCCATAGCTGTATTCTGGCCCTTGACCTGCGACGAAGGCCCAGAGACCTGAAATAAAGAGGGTCAAAAGAAGAAAGCATTGATTTCATTAGGGGGGATTAAATTCCCCTCCATACTAAAAAGCAGAGACATCACCCTGCCAACAAAAGTGTGTCTAGTCAAGGCTGTGGGTTTCCCAGTCGCAATGGATGGCTGTGAAGGTTGGACCGTAAGGAAGGCTGAGCGCCAAAAAATGGAGGCCTTTGAACTCTGGTGCTGGAGAAGACTCCTGCATTGAGTCCCTTGGACTGCAGGGCCATCCAACCGGTCAGTCCTAGAGGAGGTCAACCCTGGCTGCTCTTTAGAAGGCCAGATCCTGAAGAGGAAACTCAAATCCTTTGGCCACCTAATGAGAAGGAAGGACTCCCTGGAGAAGAGCCTCATGCTGGGAACGATGGAGGGCAAAAGAAGAAGGGGATGACAGAGAAGGAGGTGGCTGGATGGAGTCACCGAAGCAGCCGCCGTGAGCTTAAATGGACTCCAGAGGATAGTAGAGGGCAGGAAGGCCTGGAGAAACGTTGTCCATGGGGTCACAATGGGTTGGACATGACAACTAACAACAGCAACAATACCCAAACTAATGCTTTGGAAAACTAAGTAAACACAACAGAGTAACATTCTTTTGTTTAGGATGACATTTTCCATATTGTTTAGATCAGGTTGGAAACGTTAAGCCTGGCGGACTTCCAACTCCCAGGGCTGGGGAATTCTGGGAGTTGAAGTCCATCAGGCTTAAAGCTGCCAAGGTTTTCCTGGTTTAGATGGTATCCTAGGACAAAATCAAATTCTTCTAAATTCTATACCAATTCTATACCCCTCGCTGTCGGAATCTGGTGGCAGCTCCAACGGCTCCTGCTGGGTCACAACAGGTCCCCTTCCAGCTCTATTCTGATCGCTTGAACTCTTGTCTTGAACCACCCAGATCTAAACCAGATTGGGTTATTTTGCAGGGTTTGGATTTGCTTTGAAGACACACCCCCCCAAAAAAATTCAAAAGTCACCCCTTTCTGATGCAAACTGCCCATAGCATCCTGTTGTGGCCCAGCAGGAGCTGTTGGAACTGCAAACAGACTCTAACAGCGAGGGGCCCTCTGATTCGGCTCTGGAGGATGTGGAGGACCCTGGACATGGCGCAGAGAGGCTGGTTGGCCACCAGGAGGCACCTGAGCCTTGGATTAGTGGGGAGGAGACAAGGGAGAGTGAGCCGGAGGCCAGTAGTGAGTTGTTTTTGGATGCACGCCATCGAAGAGCTACTAGGCGTCAGGAACAATTATGCAATTACAGGAGGTAATTGTGCTCAGCTGGTGGTCATTAGGCTCCTCTCCAGACTATAAAAAGCTACTTGTGCACACGCCCCTCTTTGCAGAAGTCAACACAGAATTGAATGTCGGATAACTTTGTGTGAGCTTGGCAGGCTGGATTGCTGCCAAGCCTTATCTGTGTTTATTGCTGCCCAAGTTTGTCTGAGTTGCTGCCAAGGTCCTCATCTGTTTGTTATGCTTGGCTTTCAGCCACCGAGGTTTTGGTGTCTTGCTATTAAAGTACATTCCAGTTAAGCTTGTCTCGGCATTCGTTACTGGACAGAGGAGGGGGTCAGAACAGCATCCCTTCTCAAATCCCATTTCTTTCCTTTCTTAACTCTTTCTTTGCTATTTCTTCACTGGGAAGATGTACAGCAGCAACTCAGTGTGTAAGAAAATAAAGGGTATGGATGGATGAATGGATGGATGGATGGATAGATAGATAAATAGATAGATAGATAGATAAGATAGATAGATAGATACTGTAAAGGGTGGATGGATGGATGGATGGATAGATAAATAGATAGATAGATGGATGGATGGACGGACAAACAGACAGATAGACACAGATATAGATAGATACTGTAGATGATAGATAGTGTAAACGATGGATGGATGGATTGTTGGATGGATGGATGGATGGATGGATGGATGGATGGATGGATGGATGGATGGGTAGGTAGGTAGGTAGGTAGGTAGGTAGGTAGGTAGATAGATAGATAGATAGATAGATAGATAGATAGATAGATAGATAGATAGATAGATAGATGATAGATACATACTGTAAAGGATGGATGGATGGATGGATAGGTAGGTAGGTAGGTAGGTAGGTAGGTAGGTAGATAGATAGATAGATAGATAGATAGATAGATAGATAGATAGATAGATAGATAGATAGATAGATACTGTAAAGGATGGATGGATGGATGGATGAATAGATAGATAAATAGATAGATAGATGGATGGACGGACACAGACAGACCTACACAGATATAGATAGATACTGTAGATGATAGATACTGTAAAGGATTGATGGATGGATGGATGGATGGATAGATAGATACTGTAAAGGATGGATGGATGGATAATAGATAGACAGACGGACAGACATAGATAGATAGTGTAGATGATGGATGGATGGATGGATGGACGGACAGACAATAAACAAACAAACAATAAATAAATAAACAAACAAAGCCTATTCCCACATGTATTATGTGACCCGGCGAAACAACCCAGCCTAGTTTAGACGCGGGCCTCGTGTCTGAGATTCCCCACTCCCCTCGTCGCCAACAGATCCGATCCCAAGACTTCTGACCGTCGGGATGGGGTGCCCGGATCCCTTGGGATCTTCCTTTCCCTGCCTCCGACGGCCACTTCCTTTCCCCAGGGCCAGGCTCGCTCCTGATGCAAAGAGCGACGGAGGCGTTGCGAAACCTGGGCGAGTTTCCCAACGGCCCTTTTCGGAAGCCCCCTGGGATTCATTAGGCCGGAGAGGTTTATCTCTTTTGGGGGGGGAGGGAAGGGAGGGAGGGAGGGTCTCCCTCCTGGACATGTTTGGCGGTTCCAGCATCCGATTTCGCAACGCCGCCCAAATCCACAAACTTCGCCCTTGAATGAAACGGTTGCAATGAACAAGCCGGGAAGGGATCCCCTTCGATCCCAAAGGCGATCTCAAGAAAGCCCCCTCCGCGCACAAGACCCTTAGCTGGGGAGGGGCGCGGGGAGCGAAGGGGTCTGCGCCCCAAAGAGCCTGCAAATGGCCATACAAGGGCCGAAAGGAGCCTCTGCAAAGAAATCCGGGGCAGCGTCGCTGCTTCCAAGCCCCATGGACCCCCCCTCCCCTCCCCCAAACCCTCGCTTTGCGGCGCCTCCTGCCCGCCCACCTTCCTAAAAACCCCTGCTTTCCCCAACTCCCCTAAAAGTTTTGAGCGGCCGAAAGAGAGAGGGTGGAGGAGAGAGAAAGAGAGAGGGGGAGAGAAAATAGAGAAAGGAAGAGAGGAACGGAGGAGGGAGAGGGAGGGATAAAGAAAAAAAACAGAGAAGGGAGGAGAGGAAGGGAGAAGAGAGGGGGGAACGAGAGGGAGGGAGGGAAAAAGGAGAAGGAAAGAGAGGAAGGTAGGAGAGAAAGGGGGAAAGAGAGGAAGGGGAGAGAGAAAAAGAGAAAGAGAGACGGAGTAGAGAGAGGGTGGGGGGAGGGAGAAAAGAGAGAAAGAAAGTAAGGGAGGGAAGGAGGAAGGAGAGAGGGGGTGGGGGAGAGAAAAAGAAAGAGGGAAGGGAGAGAGAAAGAGAGGAAAAGTAAGAGAAAGAGAAGGAGAAGAGAGAGAGGGTGGGGTGAACAGAAAGAGAGGGAAAGGGAGAGGAAAGAGAGAGGAAGAGAAAGAGAGGGGGGAAGAGGGAGAGTGGGGAGCAGACAGAAAGAGAGGGAAGGGGAGAGAGAGAGAAAAAGAGAAAGAGAGAGGGTGGGGAACAGAAAGAGAGGGAAGGGGAGACGAAAAGAGAGAGGAAAAGTAAGAGAAAATGAGAGAGGGAGAAGAGAGAAGGTGGAGGGACAGAAAGAGAGGGAAGGGGAGAGAGAAAAGGAGAGAGAGAAAGAGAGAGACAGGGAGTAGAGAGAGGGTGGGGGGAGAGAGAAAAGAGCGAAAGAAAGAGAAAAAAAGAAAGTAAGGGAGAGGGGGTGCGGGGACAGAAAGAGAGGGAAGGGGAGACGAAAAGAGAGAGGAAAAGTTAGAGAAAATGAGAGAGGGAGAAGAGAGAGAGGGTGGGGGGACAGAAAGAGAGGGAAGGGGAGAGAGAAAAGGAGAGAGAGAAAGAGAGAGACAGGGAGTAGAGAGAGGGTGGGGGGAGAGAGAAAAGAGCGAAAGAAAGAGAAAAAAAGAAAGTAAGGGAGAGGGGGTGCGGGGACAGAAAGAGAGGGAAGGGGAAACGAAAAGAGAGAGGAAAAGTTAGAGAAAATGAGAGAGGGAGAAGAGAGAGAGGGTGGGGGGACAGAAAGAGAGGGAAGGGGAGAGAGAAAGAGAGAGAAGGAGGAGAGAGAGAGGGTAGGGGGGACAGAAAGAAAGAGAAGGGGAGAGAGAAAGAAAAGAGAGACAGAGAGAAGATTCCACGATCCCCAAATTCTTTCCAAGCCAGGGGAATATAGATATATTTTGTCTCTCCCCCCCCCAGTATCTCCCACCACCGCCCCCCGCCCTAAATAAGACCCCAAGGCAAAGAACGCCCTTTTCCAAAACGTGCTTCATTACCTAGGAAACAGCCGAGGGACACCTGGAAAACTCCCATCGCGGGGCTTCGGCGGGACAGGCTGGGAGGAGGAGAAGGAAAAAAAGGGGGAAAAAGAAAAAGAAAAGAAAGGCGCTCCCCCCTCTTCGAAGCTCCGCTTTACAACACTGGCTTTTTTTTACGGGGTCGTTTTAAGGGGTCTTTTCTCCCTACAACGACCAGGAGCGCCTTCTGAGCCCCCCGCGAGCTCCGACCTCGCGCCTCTTCTGGCGGCTGCTGAGAGACAGAGAGAGAGAGAGTGGGAGAGGAAGGATCCTCCCCTCGCGGCCAGGAGGGAGGGGGGAATGTGGGTGGGTGGGATGTGTTGCGGGGGGGGGGGGGAGGCTCTACCTACCACGCAAGCGCTAAGGCTGGGCAGGGGGAAGTGGAGCAGCATCCGGAGAGGAGAGAGTGGGAGACTCAGCCCGTGGGAGGGGTGGGGGTGGGGGCTAGGTGGGGGGGGTCCTTTATTCCCGCGGGGGTGGGTGGGTGCTGAGGACACTGATATTTCCCTTCCTCCTCCGCCCCCAATGGCAACACCCATGGCTCAACGGTCTCAACCCAAGATCCAGGGATGGCTTTGGATGGGGTTGGACTAGAAGACCTCTAAGGTCCCTCCCCTGCCCTAGGATTCTGGGTTCTATTTGGGGATTAAGTCTGGGCCTTAAATCTAGGGGGAGGGGCTTTCAGAGGAGGCTTCCAAGGCTTAAAGCACTGAGTGTAAGATGGGGGGGGGAGGTGGGGAGGGATAAAACCAACTTTTGGGAATGCTGTGATGTGATTGTAGGCTCTGGAGTGGGAAAGAATTCTTCCCCCAGGTGGTATTTTATGGTTACACGCTTGTGTAAAGTGCACGCAAGTGTTCTGTCCCTTGGGCGTACAGGGGAGACCAAAGGAAAAACAGCCGTTCTTTTGGGGTAAGTCAATCTGGATTGCAAAATTCTGCATGGCCCTTAGGTGGCAGCAAAGAGCAAGTGGGTTTCTTCTTCGCTGCCCACTAGTGGCCATCTGGATATTGCAGGCACAGATAGCGTAATAAATCAGGTAGCCCTGATTTATGAACCCAGTTGGGGCCACGGTTTCTGTTGCTAAGCAAGGCCGTTGTTAAGTGAATCACATCTGATTTTTGCAACCTTCTTTGCTACAATTGTTAAGGGGATCGCTGTGGAGGTGAGGAGAATCATGAGGTGGTTATGAGCCATGGTTATGGCGCAGTGGTGAGAGTGCAGTACTGCAGGCTACTTCTGCTGCCTGCCGGCTGCCTGCAATTTGGCAGTTTGAATCTCACCAGGCTCAAGGTGGACTCAGGCTTCCGTCCTTCCAAGGAGGGTAAAACGAGGAGCCACCAAAGAGGTTTTGAGAAGTTTTGACTTGCTGCTCTTTAAGCTGGGTTGTTTTTATATAGACATTTCATTGCCAAACTAAACAACATTATCAGGGCTAATAAGGAGTTTGGTTTTGCTCCTTACTAGCACTGATGATGTTACCTAGTTGGGTAATGAAATGTCTGCAAGAAAACAACCAAGCTCAGAGAGCACTGAGGACTCCACAGTCCTCCCCCCCTCCTCCTCCTCCACCACCACCACCACCACCACCACCTCCTCCTCCTCCTCCTCCTCCTCCTCCTCCTCCTTTCCACACCCTATTCCCTTCTAACACTGATGATGTTACCTAGTTGGGTATGAAATGTCTGCAAGAAAACCACCAAGCTCAGAGAGCACTGAGGACTCCACAGTCCTCCCCCCTCCTCCTCCTCCACCACCACCACCACCACCACCTCCTCCTCCTCCTCCTCCTCCTCCTCCTCTTTTCCACACCCTATTCCCTTCTAACACTGATGATGTTACCTAATTGGGTCATGAAATGGTCTGCAAGAAAAACCACCAAGCTCAGAGGAGCACCAAGGGCCCCACAGTTCTCCTCCTCCTCCTCCTCCTCCTCCTTCCTCCTCCTCCTCCTCCTCCTCCTCCTCCTCCTCCTCCTCCTCCTCCTCCTCCTCCTCTCCACACCCTATTCCCTTCTAACACTGATGATGTTACCTAATTGGGTCATGAAATGTCTGCAAGAAAACCACCAAGCTCAGAGAGCACCAAGGACCCCAGTGTCGTCGTCCTCCTCCTCTTCCTCCTCCCTGCTAACCCCCTGCCCTTCCCAAAACTGATGGTGTTACCTAGATTGGTAATGAAACGTCTGCAAGAAAACCACCAAGCTCAGAGAGCACCCAGGGCCCCTCGTTTCATCCCTGAGCTACAGACATTCTTCTTTATTTCAACTTTCCCCTGCGAATACCCCTGGATGGACGAAAAGGCTCTCCTTATCTTCAGCATCTTCTCTGCAAGGCGATACGGTAACCCCGGCATTTAAATAAGAGCTTAAAGCAGCCGTGGTTGAAAAACAGCATTGTAAGACGACTCCTTCAAACACACTCAGCTAGTTAGGTTACACTGACTCCAGGAGTTGTTGGTTGTGAATAGTCTGGGGGTGGAGGATGGGTGATCGGCCATTGTCCCGGCCTTAACATTTGTGAGGTCGGTGAGTCATGGAACAAAACTCCAAAGACTTTTAAACCACTCAGAGAAATAGCAAAACACAGCAAAAACTAATCAATAGCCCTCTTTTAAGAATGTCACGGGAAATTAACACGACCTTCTCTAAGCCTGAAATATCTTGAAAGGGTTCCGTAAAGGCCCGCTTTTTTAAAAAAAAAGGCGCAAAAAATTGGGGTTTTTTCCCGGCTCCAGCCTCCTAACGAAGGCCAGCAGCGTCTGAAAACTTCGCAGCATTTCGCACTATTTCAGCGTTTCAAAGGCTGGGCCACATTTATTCTGAACACGGCAAAACGAGCTGCCAGATTCGCCCCGTGGGAATTTTAAAAAAGGTGTTTGTCTGCTTTATGGGTTAATTTTAAAGTCATAGGGGAGTCTTTGAGAATTGTGTCCGGCATTGTTGCGGCTGAATGAGTCCTTTTGTTCCGTGGGTTTTGTCCCGTTTTATGACCTTGACTCGGCCTTCCATCCTTCCAAGGTCACTAAAATGAGGACCCAGATTGTGGGGGCAAGAGGCTGACTCTGTAAACTGCTTAGAGAGGGATGCGAAGAACTGAGAAGCGGTATATAAGTCTAAGCGCTATTGCCCTTCCTTTTTTCTTTCCTTCCTTCCTTCCTTCCTTCCTTCCTTCCTTCCTTCCTTCCTTCCTTCCTCCCTCCCTCCCTCCCTCCCTCCCTCCCTCCCTCCCTTCTCTCTTATTCTCTGTCTCATTCTCCTTCCTTGTGGCACAGTGGCGAGAATGCAGTATTGCAGGCTGACTCTGCCCACCGCCAGCAGTTCGATCCTGACCGCCTCAAGGCTGACTCAACCTTCCATCCTTCCAAGGTCACTAAAATGAGGACCCAGATTGTTGGGGCAAGAGGCTGACTCTGCAAACTGCTTGTAAACTGCTTAGAGAGGGATGCAAGAACTGAGAAGTGGTATATAAGTCTAAGTGCTATTGTCCTTCCTTCCTTCCTTCCTTCCTTCCTTCCTTCCTTCCTTCCTTCCTTCCTTCTCTCTTATTCCCTTTCTCATTCTCCTTCCTTGTGGCACAGTGGCAAGAATGCAGTATTGCAGGCTGACTCTGCCCACTGCCAGCAGTTCGATCCTGACCGGCTCAAGGCTGACTCAACGTTCCATCTTTCCAAGGTCACTAAAATGAGGACCCAGATTGTTGAGGCAAGAGGCTGACTTTGCAAACTGCTTGTAAACTGCTTAGAGAGGGATGCAAGAACTGAGAAGCGTTATATAAGTCTAAGTGCTATTGCCTTTCCTTCCTTCCTTCCTTCCTTCCTTCCTTCCTTCCTTCCTTCCTTCCTTCCTTCCTTCTTTCCTCCCTCCTTCCCTCCCTCCCTCCCTCCCTCCCTTCTCTCTTATTTCCTTTCTCATTCTCCTTCCTTGTGGCACAGTGGTGAGAATGCAGTATTGCAGGCTGATTCTGCCCACTGCCAGCAGTTCGATCCTGACCGGCTCAAGGCTGACTCAACCTTCCATCCTTCCAAATGAGGATCCAGATTGTTGGGGCAAGAGGCTGACTGCGCATGCACGCGTGACCCCTACATGTGCACCCTGACCCCCCCACATACGTGCGCGTCTCCTGCATGAGCCCCACCCTCCATGCGTGCATGACAGAGACCCGAAAACTAGCTGGCCGGCAGGAGGTGCATGCAGGCATGTGTGGTGAAGCTGAGCTCGGGCGATGGCTCGCATGCCCGCAGAGAGGGCTCTCCATCCCATAGGTTCGTCATCGCGATGGCAGGGTCTCCTGCTTAAGCAGAGGGTTGGACTAGAAGACCTCCAAGATCCCTTCCAACTCTGTTGTTCTGCATTTGTGGATCCTTTGAACATTAGTCCAGAAAGTTTCTCAACTCCCTGTCCCTGGACTTTTGGGAAGGAGGAGGGAAAAACGGTGGAGGGAAGTCAATTTATTACCTCAGGGGGAAACAGTGTCCGGTTTCTCCATCAATCAGTTGGGGAATGTAGGCCTGGGTTGGGGGGGGAGGGAGGGAAGCAGGAAGGGTCTGTCCAGCTGCTCCTTCTCAACTTTTCTGAGAGTTTCTTTAGTTTGCCTGACCTAATGATTAAACCCTCTGGGCTCCTAAAACAGGCCCAGCAGTTTAATCATTAGGCAGCCGAGGTTAAAATATTTGCCAGGGGAGAAGCGGCACCACCGGTAAATAAATGTTGGTGAGTATGCCCCCCCCGCCCCGCCCTCCCCAAATGCAAGATGAAAGCGATTGCCTCCCGCTGGGATTATTGGTGCTTTCTGGGAATTGGCTGGGAGAGAAAGATTTATAATAGATAGAGAGAGGGAGAGGGAGGGAGGGAGGGAGGGAGGGAGGGAGGGAGAGAGAGAGTTGTGGATCCTTTGAGAGAAAGAAGACCGAGATAACTAATGCCAGGTGTTCAGAAAATCTTTTTAACAGGGAGGTTTCCAAAACTTTGGAGCACCTGAAAGGTCATGAGAATGGGGAGCTTTTGGGGGTTGGGGGGGAAATGCAGTCTTTTTAAAAACATCACAGGCAGGAAAACACACACACACACACACACACTCACACAGTGTTTGTCGGTTTGGAACCAGTGGTCCTATCCAGAAAGGGACACAATAACCTTTACAGCGGTGGTGAAGTTCAATTTTTTTTACTACTGGTTCTGTAGGTGTGGCTTGGTGGGCATGGCATGGCTTGTTGGGCGAGGCTTGTTGGGCGTGGCAGGGGAAGGATACTGCAAAATCTCCATTCCCACCCCACTCTGGGGCCAGCCAGAGGTGACATTTGCCAGTTCTCCAAACTACTCAAAAATTCCGCTAATGGTTCTCCGAACTACTCAAAATTCCTGCTGCCGGTTCTCCGAACTACTCAAAATTCCTGCTACCGGTTCTCCGAACTACTCAAATTTTCCACTACCGGTTCTCCAAACTACTTTAAATTTCCACTACCGGTTCTCTGAACTACTCAAAAATTCCGCTAACGGTTCTCCGAACTACTCAAAATTTCCACTACTGGTTCTCTGAACTACTCAAAATTTCCACTACCAGTTCTCTGAACTACTCAAAATTTCTGCTACCGGTTCTCCAAACTACTCAAAATTTTTGCTAGCGGTTCTCTGAACTACTCAAAATTTCTGCTGCCGGTTCTCCAAACTACTCAAAATTTCTGCTACCGGTTCTCCAAACTACTCAAAATTTCTGCTACTGGTTCTCCAAACTACTCAAAATTTTTGCTACCGGTTCTCCAAACTACTCAAAATTTTTGCTACCGGTTCTCTGAACTACTCAAAATTTCTGCTACTGGTTCTCCAGAACCTGCTGGATTTCACCACTACTTTACAGGACTTAAGGATCATAATAGAATAGAATAGAATAGAATAGAATAGAATAGAATAGAACACAACACAACACAACACAACACAACACAACACAATACAATTCTTTATTGGCCAAGTGGAATTGGACACAGAAGGATTTTTTTCTCTGGTGCATATGTTCTCAGTATACATAAGGAGAATAAAATACATTCATCAAGAATAAAAAGATGCAACACTTAGTGAGTCGAGGTTACTAATAAGCTATCAAATTGTATTAGAAAACAAATAAAAACAATATAAATTGAAAGATACAAACAACATGGTTATAGTCATAAGTGGGGAGAGTGAGATACCAGGTAGGAAGAGAAGAAGTGACTTATTTTCCACTTCTCTTGTTTCAGTTCTATGTAACAATTATAGTAATATTCAGCCAGTAGATGGCAGTGTTTACATGTTTAGATCTATAGTATATACTCTATGCTCTTTTATTCTAAATTGTTTCCTGTTTCCTGCTAGAGTTAAAACAGTTGAGCAGTAAAGTACATGGTGACTGTGCTCTTTGTTTGCTCTCTGTGGTGCTTTATATAAACAGAATTTCTAACAAATACCATTGTAGGAAATTCCATACTATTGTCTGAAACGAATTTTCAGATTCAGCAGGAGATTGGACTAGAAGACCTCTAAGGTCCCTTCCAACTCTGGTGTTTTGCTCTGTTCTGTATTACTTTATAATCACTTTTATAAAAGGCGTTCAAGATTTTCATAAAGGCATACTCTATGACAGTGTTTCTCAACCTTGGCAACTTAGGTTTTAACAAGATGTGTGGACATTAACGCCAAGAATTTTCCGACCTGCTGGGAGTTGAATCCATACATCTTAAAACTGTCAAACGTGAGAAACAGTTCCCTATGTTATTCTCTTAAACACCTGGACATTTTCAATTCTAGTTTGTTAAAAACAACAACAAGAAGAATGATCTGTGTACAGCTACTTCCAAATGGAACATGCAATTCCTCTTTTCCGGCATGGAATTTTCCAGTTAACCTTTTGTGGCACGGAATTTTCCATACTAAGTCCTCTGCGTTTTCTCCCCTTCTTTTTCCGTCAAAAAAAGAAAGAAAGAAGAAAGGAAGGGGGAGAGAGAGAGAGAGAGAGAGAGAGAGAGAGAGAGAGAGAGAGAGAGAGAGAGAGAGAGAGAGAGAGAGAGAAAGAAAGAAAGAAAGAAAGAAAGAAAGAAAGAAAGAAAAAAGAAAGAAAGAAATGAAATAATAGTGTATCCCTTGGACAGAATATCAATTTTAGACAAAAAAAATGGCATGCATAAAAAATTTACTTTATAAAAATACATTTTATTAGTCAAGTATAATAAGCCATTGCAAATAACACAGCAGTGGCTGTACAATTAAGAAAACATGCACATATTACAATGATTAAAGAAAAGTAAACGGTGTGTGTGTTTGTGTGTGAAAGACGCCACTAAGAGTCATTATGAGGACATGTTCAGAGGACTGCAGCTTAAAACTGTCGGATTCCTCCATTTTTCTTTAAAATAGAAATGAAATAAAAAATTTCCTAACTGGCCATTCATACTTATTCAAATTAGAATGCAGTTTTATTCATTCTACTGCATACTGCATAACACACATCCATGCAGTTTCCTGGAAATGGAACTTAGTAAGTTCATTAATGAGTAAGCACATTGCATCTATAACTCTGCAATGTTCTATTAACAGGTAGTCCTTATTTAGCGACCGAAATTGGAACCGGCAACGGTCGCTAAGTGAAATAGCACCCGTGCTGATGGTTTAAAAATGTTCTTTTCCTTTACAGACCTGCAAAGGTCATAAACCGGAGGATTGCCACCAAGTTACTTTTTTCATCACCATCGTAACTGCAAGCCGTCACTAAACAGGACCGTCGCTCAACGAGGACGACCTGTACAGAGTGCGGGAAATACCTGCATGGCATTGTGATTTGCAATATATTCCGTATTCTTGTCGTTTATTCTAGCCTCATCCCTTTCTTTCCATATGCAGTGCAGTGAAGTTGCAAGCGTTATCGTTTATAATTTCCGTAACTCCTCTAGAAAGCTATGCGTAACTTCCCTGTGGCGCAAAATCACTCCGTGTGTGCCCTGTTTTCCCGAAAGTAAGACCTCCCCGGATAATAAGCCCAATCGGGCTTTTGAACGCATGCGCTAAAATAAGCCCTCCCCCGAAAATATTGCAACACAGCAGCAGCCATGAGGTGACCACACTCTTTGCCTCCTGCACCTTAAAAATAATAAGACCTCCCCGAAAATAAGGCCAAGCGCTTATTTCGGGGGGTCAAAAGAAAGACCCTGTCTTATTTTCGGGGAAACACGGTAAACTTAACATTTTCTGCAGATAATGGGAATTTGCATTGTATTTCAAAACGAAAAGATCTATCTCTTAGGTTCGCTCTCAGTTTAAAGCTCCGTAGATCAAAATTGGGCCTAGCTGGTTCCTCAAATATATATTTAAATCTATTAAAATCCTGATGAAGACTGCAGTCCATCCTAGGGCTATGGAACCGCTTGATCTTCGTTGCTGGTCTTGTAATTTTTATGTGAAACTAGCTGATAACCTGGCGTTGCCCATGTATTTATTTATCCCAATATCCTGTATTAGCTAGGAATGGTGGCAACGTAAGTGCGGAATGGGCTGTCCTCCTTATTTCCATGAATGTCACCACAATTCCTGAAGAGGTGATGGCAAGAACAACATCTCCCTGAGCTCTGATTTCGGCGACAATTAAATTAGTTAAAATTGTTTTCCCTGTGCCCCCCAGAAACATAACTTCTAATGTCGGATTTTACCCCATACCGGAGGGACCCCTCTTGTGGAGTACTTTGAAGCTGTTTCCCTGGAAATTCCACTGCGCTGCACAGTAGAAGCCATTTTAAGGCAGTACAGTAGAAGCCGTTTGAAGGCACAACAGTCTGTATCTTAACAGAACACACACCCCAAGAGATGTTAGGTGTGTCTTACCCCAACAGTATTTGTTTCCAGAGAGTAAGTCATCTGTGTACCAAGTTTGGTTGAAATTGCTCCAGGCGTTCCAGAGTTATGCTGGAACACACACACACACAAACACACAGAGACATTTTTATAGATATAGAAGATTCTTTCAGAACAGAAATATGTAAGGGTGTTATTTCTGCCTTCATATTTTTTTAAATGGGAAAACTGTAGTGCAAGTAGTCCTTGATTTGCAACGGTGACCATTTGAAGTTAAATTGAAAAAAAATAACTTATGACCGTTTTTCACATTTGTGACCGTTGAAGCATTCCCCAGGGTCATGTGATCAAAATTCAGATGCTCTGCAACCAAGTTCAAGGCCTTTATTGTCATTGTACATCATGTATGCAATGACGTTGGTAACCGACTCATATTTATGACAGTTCCATGGTCCCGGGATCATGTCATCCCCTTTAGTGACCTTCCGACAAGCGAAGTCGACGGGGAAAGCCCGATTCACTTAACAACCTTGTTTCTATCTTAACAGCTGCTGCGATTCGCTTCACGATGGCGGCAAGAAAGGTCGTACAATGGGTCAAAACTCACTTACCAGCTCTCCCACTTAGCAAGAGAGATTTTGGATTCTGTTGTGGTCGTAAATCGAGGATTACCTGAGGTAAAACTTGGATCCTCGTATCTTGCTTTTGTAAGACTGCTGGTGCCAATGCGACTGTGTGTATGGTATTGTTTTGACTATGGGACACTTTAGAATTTTTAAAATCTATTTTAACTTTTGCATTTATAAATTTTTTTTGCTGTAAATCCTCTATTAAACAATGATAAATCTCCTGGCGGGAGGATGTTTTGTCTTTACTCAATAAAAATCTTGGCTGTTTAGGAAATGCTCTTCTCAAACGACTTTTCCAGTGTTACAACTTGTAGAAGGAAGGAAACCCTTACAATATCACCCCCACCCCCTTACTTCTGGTGATGGGGATAATCTAAGAATAAAATCTGATTGTTCACAAGGATGCCTGCCAATGGGAAAGTCGTTACTCACAAAGTCTGAAGAGACAACCCTGACGTTGTGTTATCAGCCAAGTCAGAACAAGAGGCAGAAGACATGCTTCCCGTCTGAAAGGAAATTCCAGCTACTTAGTGTCGTAAATTATTGTGAGTTGAGGTATAAACAAAACAGTCTGCGTGTAATTTTATTCCAATTCTGGAATTCGACGGTTTAGATTCCTGGCAGGGCTAACGGCTTCAAATTTTAAAGGATGCCTATTTAATTTCAGTTTAATGTCATTTAGATTATTATTATTTTTAAATCTCCCCTTTATTATTTTGATAATAAGCTACCCTTATATTATCCTTCCGGGACACGGTGGCTCACTGGCTTGTCAATCAGAAAGGTCGGCAATTCGGCGGTTCGAATCCCTAGCGCTGCGTAATGGAGTGAGCTCCCGTTCCTTGTCCCAGCCTCTGCCAAGCTAGCCGTTCGAAAGCAAAAATGCAAGTAGAAAAATAGGGACCACCTTTGGTGGGAAGGGAACAGCGTTCCGTGCGCCTTCGGTGTTGAGTCATGCCGGGGACATGACCACGGAGACGTCTTCGGACAGCGCTGGCTCTTCGGCTTTGAAACAGAGATGAGCACCGCCCCCTAGAGTTGGGAAACGACTAGTACATATCTGCGAGAGGAACCTTTACCTTATATTATCCTTCGATTGATGGAGGGCTCTGACCAAGAATTTATAGCAGCTATAAAGTTCTTTTTCATCAGCATCAAAAGAGAAGGTTTGAAGATGATGCAGACTGCCAACTGTTTTTCAGGAATTGAAGAATGAAAATTTTATTATTGGGGAATAATTCTTATGTTTCTGGTAGTTTAAAAAAAATAATAATCAGATGGTGTTTGGTTTTTACTGGGAGATGATTGTTGATCAGAATGGGCTATGATGGGCTCCCTGGACAAATAAATTTAACTTTCTACCTTACTGTAACTGACTGAGTTGTGTGTGTGTGTGTCTGTGTGTGTGTGTGTGTGTGTGTGTGTGCGTGGCACGACATAAGTGTGATTTAAGTTAAGGTAAGGTTTAGGATTAGGTTTAGGGTTAGGTTTAGGGTTATTTTTAGGGTTATGTTACAGCGCGCTTCTGTCGGCGCGCTGTTGTCGGCGCGCTTCAGCGCTCATTCGTCGCCGCGGTTTTGACGGCGCGATTTTGTCACCGCGGTTTAGTCAGACACGCTTTTGTCATTCGCGCATTTGTGGTGGAACCGTCTGTGTGTCTGTGTGTGTGTGTTTTGCCATGCTTGAACTGGTCTTTGGATAACAAATAATAAAAAATAATAATAAACTAAGCTATCCTTGAGTTGCTGCAAATCAGTGGGGAAAAAGTATCTTCCCATAATTGATTTAGGGCCGCAAAGTTTTCTTAGCAAATAGAAATCTATTTTCTGTAATTATTTACAAATTTTGCTCAGCCTTCTGTAACACGATAGAATAATCGGGCCACTGATTCCCCTCAATTCATGCCAAGAGTAACCAGTACCCACGTTGCAAAATATTTTATGTAATTGGTTTTTTAAAATTTGAAACAGATACAATAAGGAGGAAGAGATAAAATAATAAGGAAGCATTTATAAAGTTACTGCTGCCACCTAGTGGTTTACATGCTGCTATGGCCACCATGGACCGTCTTACCTGCAAATTGAACTTACTGTAGAATAACAGAGTTGGAAGGGAACTTGGAGCTCATCTAGTCCAACCCCCTGCTTGAGCAGGAGACCCTAGACCATTTCAGATGAATGCTGTCCACTCGCTTCATAAAATTCTCCAGTGATGGAGCACCTACAACGTCTGGTGGCAAGCTGTCCCACTGGTTAATTTTTGTGTACCGAACCGCCAGTAATGCGGCAGCAACCCACCCCTGAACGTAGCTTATCTAATGCTCGTCATTATTACAAACCATTTACAGAGAGGTATTCATCGATTTCCCACAGGATGCCCAGGATTTTCTTCGAGTCTAACTTTTACAAGTAGCGTATCTGTTGGATTCCTCAGCGATCTCGTTTTTAATAGCGATAACTTGATCCTCCAGTTGCTTCAGCTGATCCGCTTTTTGCCGTTTAATCTGGTTCAGATCTTGTATCTTCTTTTCCAGATCTAAAAAAATAACCAAAGCAAGGCATGTAAACAGCGGTAAACTGATTAACAGATTTGGAAGAGACCTTGCAGGTCATCTAGTCCAACCCCAAGTAGGAGACTCCACACCTACATCTTGAAAGCTTCCAGCGATGAGGCTCCCACAACTTCTGAAGGCAGCTTCTGTTTCAGGCCCAATTTTGGTCAAAAGTGGGGAACAACCTATAGCTGATTGTCTTCCTTACCCAGTAAATATTTAAACATTCTTTCTGTCTCTCTAACACCAGGGGTAGGTTGCGCCCGGCATTACTGATGATTCGGTGTGTGCATTTGCACAAATATAGGTTTGTGCATGCTCAAAACGCTTTAAAAAGGGAAAAAATTACATTTGTGCAATTACAATTGTTCTGTGCATGCGCAGAACTGAAAATCAAGATGGCGGCTTTGTAGGAGAACCGGTTCGGTGGCGTGGGAGGCCTGGCTCGCTGCCAGTTCCAGCGACCCAGGCCACCAAACCACTATCGGTTTGGCCGAACCAATCATAGCCCACGTCTTGCCTAACACTCATTTCCAAAGTCTTTTATAGCAGCAGACTTTATGGCTATGTACCGTATTTTTCAGAGTATAAGACGCTCCGGAGTATAAGACGCATCTTAGTTTTTGGGGAGGAAAATAAGAAGAAAAAACAATTGTGCCTCTGCCTACCAGCATCCATGTTACTCAGGTGACACATGGTAACAGGTTCAGCCAATGAATAGGCATAGCAACTAAGTCAACCAATGAGGGCTATTTGGACTCTGAAACAGTATTTGCTGTGTGAGCAGCAAGGAGACAGGAAGGAGCCTGGCTTAGCTGAGAACTGAAAGTGAAACTGCTTGTGTTTTGCTTGTATTGACGGCTACCTTGGAAAACCTGCTTTTGGTAATATATTGTATATTATTATTATTTTGAATCCTGCTGAATCACTTACTTGTGTGTGCTTTCTGAATGTGATTGTTGCTGCGAACTCTGACCAACCAGGTCAGCTTCAGCACTTATTGGAGCCTGGTTCAGCACAGCTGATTGGCGGGTGAATCGGACTGCTGGAATACCCCCAATCCGCTGTTCCAGGCTGCAGGGATTGCCAGAGACCATCGCTGCCTCCATGGCTCGTATTTTTGGCCTCTAGTGGGGGTTGAGGGGTGGAGCTACATTTGGTGTATAAGACGCACCCAAATTTTCACCCTCTTTTTTGGGTGGAGGAAAGGTGTGTCTTATACTCTGAAAAATATGGTATGTATATATCTGGGTGCATACAAGGTGTGTAAATTACCGGTGATTCTTTTCGCCTTTTCTGCAGTCTCATTAGCGAGTTCTTCTGCCTCTTTTTTCAACCGGTTGAGTTTCTCCAAGATTTCTAACGAAAGTCCGCTGGCCAGGAGTTTTTCTTGCAAGTTGTGGTATTCGTGTTCGAGATTAGCAAGTTCCTAAAAAATGCAGTGTGTATAAAGGTAAACATTCCCCTCGTACATATGTGCCAGTCGTTGCCGATTCTAGGAGGCGGTGCTCATCTCTGTTTCAAAGCCGAAGAGCCAGCGCTGTCTGAAGACGTCTCCGTGGTCCTGTGGGCGGCATGACTCAATGCCGAAGGCGTACGCTGTTACCTTCCCACCAAAGGTGGTCCCTATTTTTCTACTTGCATGTTTTATGTGCTTTCGAACTGCTAGGATGGCAGAAGCTGGGACAAGTCACGGGAGCTCACTCCGTTACGCGGCGCTAGGGATTCGAACCGCCGAACTGCCGACCTTCCTGATCAACAAGCTCAGCGTCTTAGCCCCTGAGCCACCGTGTATAAATGAATCCAAATTTTGACCCTATATGACCGTAGGGAATTCTACAGTGGTTGGAAGTGTGAAAAATGGCCATAACTCCCCCTTTTTGCAGGGGGATAAACAAGGATATCTGAGCGACCGCCTCCTGCCATTTACCTCCCAGAGACCCATTAGATCTCACAGACTAGGCCTCCTCCGGAGTCCATCTGCCGATCAATGTCGGCTGGCAACTCCCCTGGGGGAGGGCCTTCTCTGTAGCTGCTCCGGCCCTATGGAACGATCTCCCCGTGGAGATCCGGACCCTTACCACCCTTCCGGCCTTCCGCAAAGCAACCAAGACTTGGCTGTTCCGGCAGGCCTGGGGCTGTTGATTTATCCAGTCCCATCCTAAGCTATGAATGTTGTGGAATTTTAATGTTGTTCTTTAATTTTTTGTATGTTCCCCCCTCCCTTTTTATCTGCAAGCCGCCCTGAGTCTCTCGAGAGTGGGCGGCATAGAAACCCATTAAATGAAATGAATGAAATGATATTTAAATGGGGTTTTACCTTATGACTCGCTGTTGCTTGCGTTTGGGATTCTCCTGCCTTTGATTTTGCATCTGTGGCTTGGATTTTGCTCCTCTCCATTTTGGCCTTCAGGGAATTTATTTCATCTGCCAGCTTGAACTGTTTTTCTGGAAAAGACTGCAACTGGGTGTCGGCCTTCTTCATTTGGTTCTCAGCCTGCTCCCCGAGAAACATAACTAGTTAAAGGGGCCGCAAACGCCTTATTAGAGGACAAAGAATGAAAAAGACAAGAGAGTATTAAAAAGATTAAGTAATTCATGTCCCGAAAGTGCTTTTTTTCAAGAGGCAAGTGGGCTTTCTGGTTTATCTTTCTTTTCAATCTCCGTAGGCATTGAGCAACTTACTAGCATAACTGGTGGGGAAACAAAACAGCCACTTCACAAACGCGGTTCGCCGACAAAAGCGCGTTCGAAATCGTGCCGACGAATGAGCACAGAAGCACACCAACAACAGCACGCCAACAAAAGCACGCCTTCAACGAACAAGTAATAAGAACCGAATAACCCTAACCCTAAACCTAACCGTAAACCTAACCCTAAACCTAACCCTAAACCTAACCCTAAACCTAGCCCTAAACCTAGCCCTAAACCTAGCCCTAAACCTAGCCCTAAACTAACCGTAAACCTAACCGTAAACCTAGCCCTAAACCTAACCCTAAACCTAACCCTAAACCTAGCCCTAAACCTAGCCCTAAACCTAACCCTAAACCTAACCCTAAACCTAACCCTAAACCTAACCCTAAACCTAACCCTAAACCTAACCCTAAACCTAACCCTAAACCTAGCCCTAGCCCTAACCCTAACCCTAACCCTAACCCTAACCCTAACCCTTACCCTAACCCTAACCCTAACCCTAACCCTAACCCTAACCCTAACCCTTATCTTAACTGAAATCATGCTTTTGTGGGCGCGGTTTTGTCAGCGCGTTGTTGTGGGTGCGTGTATGACGTCGTGGTTTTTGTCGCAGCGATTTGTAAGTAAGTTTGTAAGTTTGATTTTATTTATAGGCCGCCCAATCCCGAAGGACTCCGGGCGGCTTACAGAAGGAAAGAGAAAGAAAATAAAAGAAAGTAAAAATAAAATAAGACAAGTTAAAACGACACAAATACATTCATTTCAATCGGGGCTGGACCTCAACAATGTGGTCAACAGCCCCAGGCCTGCCGGAAAAGCCAGGTCTTGACAGCTTTTCTGAAGGCCATGAGAGTGGGTGAGGTCTGGATTTCTGGGGGTAGTTCGTTCCAAAGGGTCGGGGCAGCCACAGAGAAGGCTCTCCTCCGGGGAGCCGCCAGCCGACATTGTCTGGCTGACGGCATCTGAAGGAGGCCAACCCTGTGGGATCTCACCGGCCACTGGGAGGAGTGTGGCAGTAGGTGGTCTCGCAGATATGGTTCATCGGTGCGCTTTTGACGTGCACACATTTGTCGGGTCACGCACAAACATATGGCGCAACGTAGGAGAACAAACCTATCAGGACTAGATTCAGGAGTCCGCCTGCATTTGAAAGTCAAAGGCCACCCTTTTGAGGACAGCAAAGTCCACATTTTGGACAGAGAGGACCGTTGGTTTGAAAGAGGGGTCGAAAAGGTCATCTATCTCAAAATTGAACAGCCCTCTCTCAACAGAGGGGGAGGGATACGGCATCGTCTATCTCCAATCCTCAACACAGTCCTTTCAGCAGCTCCAAGAAAGCTCCACACCCATTTACACCACTTGGGTGACCCTGAGGACAGAGATAAACCTCCAAGTGGCCTCAACGACTCTCTAAAAGGATGCAAATGGCCAGCTTTGTCTGCAAGGAATATCAATCCTTCCATTTCCCCACCATCCGGTCAGAGCTGAAGAAGCTTCTGGGATTGTAATGCGCTCTACATGGGGCTGCCCTTGAAGAGTGTTCGAAGACTCCAATTAGTCCAGAATGCAGCCGCGCGAGCGATTGTGGGTGCACCAAGGTACACCCACTTTACACCTATCCTCCGCGAGCTGCACTGGCTACCTATTAGTCTCCGAATCCGCTTCAAGGTGCTGGTCGCTACCTATAATGCCCTACATGGCATCGGACCTGGGTACCTGAGAGACTGCCTCCTGCCGATTACCTCTCTCAGACCAATTAGATCGCACAGGTTGGGTCTCCTCCGGATTCCATCCGCCAGCCAATGTCGGCTGGCGACTCCCCGGGGGAGAGCCTTCTCTGTTGCGGCTCCGGCCCTCTGGAACGAGCTCCCTGTTGAGATCCGGACCCTTACTACCCTCCCGGCCTTCCGCAAAGCCACCCAGTCCTGGCTGTTCCAGCAGGCTGGGGGGAGCTGAGAAGCATCTACCTCCACGGAAATTGTGAGTGTTGGTTTTGTTTTTAATATGTTGTCTTTGTCTCATTCCCCCCTTTCCCTTGTCTTTTGTGAGCCGCCCGGAGTCCTCCGGGAGTGGGCGGCACACAAGACAAATAAATTAATAAATGAGAAGCGAAACATCTTCAAAAGGAAAACCAGAAAGTCCTCTTGGAGAAAGCACCTTTGGGACAAGTGTGGTCTCCAGAAGTGAGAATCTCCAGAAGATCACATGCTTTAATTTACAACCGTTGAATGGACTGAGGCTACCTCTGAAATATTTGTTAGCATCTCTTCTATTTTCTCGCTGGAAGTTGCCAAGATGCCTTGAGTTTGTCTCTGAGTATCTTCTACGTCTTTCAGGTGTGTTAGAATTTCGTCAGGTGCAGTGAGAGCTTTTGTTGTATCCCTGAGTTTTAAAAAAAGGGTCTTGAGAGACACAGAAGAAATCTGCATGCTAGGATTGTTAATTGGAAGTAAGATAAAGGTAAAAGTTCCCCTCGCACGTATGTGCTAGTCGTTCCTGGCTCTAGGGGGCGGTGCTCATCTCCATTTCAAAGCCGAAGAGCCAGCGCTGTCCGAAGACGTCTCCGTGGTCATGTGGCCAGCATGACTAAATGCCGAAGGCCCACGGAACACTGTTACCTTCCCACCAAAGGTGGTTCCTATTTTTCTACTTGCATTTTTTACGTGCTTTCGAACTGCTAGGTTGGCAGAAGCTGGGACAAGTAACGGGAGATCACTCCGTTACGCGGCGCTAGGGATTTGAACCGCCAAACTGCCGAACCTTTCTGATCGACAAGCTCAGCATCTTAGCCACTGAGCCACCGCGTCCCTGGTAATTGGAAGTAGAATATAATAATTAGAGAAAGAAAGAGGACCCAATGAACAAATCAAGTAAACCTTTATGGCAAGTCATTTAGGAAATAGGACGAGGCTAGAACAGAATATTAGCATTACAAAAGACTTAATCAGAATTGCATTGCTCAGCTGACAATGGCTTTCTCACTGAATGATTAAAAAGGGATTATGGGACAATAAGATTAGCTAAATCAGAAAATCCATTTTCAGGACTTTTTTTCCTGCAGACGTTTCATGATCCAACTAGGGAACATCATCAAGGTTACAAAGGTGTTCTGACCCCCCCCCCCCCTCCATCCAGTAACGAATGCCGAGACAAGCTTAACTGGAATGTACTTTAATAGCAAGAAACCAAAACCTCGGTGGCCGAAAGCCAAGAATAACAAACAGATAAGGACCTTGGTAGCAACTCAGACAAACCTTGGCAGCAATCCAGCCTGCCAAGGTAGTTACAAAAGTTCTCCAACGTTTAGTCAATGCGTTGATTCCTGCAAAGAGGGGCGTGTGCACAAGTAGTCTTTTTATAGTCTGGAGAGGAGCCTAATGACCACCAGCTGAGTGCAATTACCTCCTGTAACTGCGCAACTGTTCCTGACGCCTATTAGCTCTTCGATGCCGGGAATCCAGGAACAACTCACTGCTGGCATCTGGCTCACTCTCCCTTGTCTCCTCCCCACTGGTCCAAGGCTCAGGTGCCTCCTGGTGGCCAACCAGCCTCTCTGCGCCCTGCTCAGAGTCGGAACCCTGTCCAGGGTCCTCCACATCCTCCAGAGCCGACTCATAGGGCACCTCGCTGTCGGAGTCTGGTGGCAGCTCCAACGGCTCCTGCTGGGCCACAACACAAAGGTGTGTGATTTGTTCTCATTCGCCACCCCTTTAGCCCTGATGATGTTACGTAGCTGGGTAATGAAACGTCTGCAAGAAAACAACCAAGCTCAGAGAGCACCAAGGACCCCACAGTTCAATCCTGAACTACAAATACAATTAGTCCCCAACTTAACGACCACAACTGAGCGCAAGTGAGAAATTTGTTTAGTGAGTTTTGCCCCCATTCTATGACGTTCCTTGCCACTTTTGTTAAGTGAATCCCTGCGGTTGTTACGTTAGTCACATGGTTGTTAAGTGAATCGGGCTTCCCCATTGACTTTGCTTGTCAGACGATGGGGGCCGCGGGACCCTGCAACTGTCATAAATACAAGTCATCATTCTGATCGCGGGACCGTGAGGATTTTGCAGTGGTCATAAGTGTGAAAATGGTCATAAGTCACATTTTCCAGTTACGTTGTAACTTGGAGCGGTCGCTAAGTGAACTCTGGTAAGTTGAGGCCTACCTGAAGTCTCAACTATCAGTACAAATAAGAAAACACAATACTTACTCAGTTTCTCCGGCTTTCTTCAAAAGCTTCTCGGCCTCTTCCTTTTGTTTCCTTAAGCTTTTGGTATATTCTGTGTGTTCCTCACAATGTGACATGAGGCTCTTGAGGTTGCTGAGCAGGTCTGGAAGCTCCTGAGGTCCCTCGTGCATCTTAATCACCAGAACATAATTTGCAACTTTTTCTATATCCTCCGGTGGGGCACTTTCCTCTTAGAAAAATGAGGAGAAAAGCGTGTACAATCCTAGATTTATATACCGCTTCACAGCGCTTCACAGCCCTCTCTAAGCGTTTTACAGAGTTAGCCTCTTGCCCCCAACAATCTGGGTCCTCATTTTATTGACTTTGGAAGGATGGAAGGATGAGTCAACTTTGAACCGGTCAGGATCGAACTCCTGGCAAATGGCAGAATTAGCCTACAATGCTGCATTCTAACCACGGTCTGTCCTTCCTTCCCCACTTACCAATAGCACTTATATACCGCTTCACGGTGCTTTACAGCCCTCTCTAAGCGGTTTACAGAGTCAGCCTCTTTCCCCCAACAATCTGGGTCCTCATTTTACCCACCTCGGAAGGATGGAAGGCTGGGTCAACCTTGTGCCAGTTAGGATCGAACTCCTGGCAATCGGCAGAATTAGCCTACAATGCTGCATTCTAACTATGGTCCTTCCTTCCTTCCTTCTTTCCTTCCTTCCCCACTTACCAATAGCACTTATATACCGCTTCGCAGAGCTTTACAGCCCTCTCTAAGTGGTTTACAGAGTCAGCCTCTTTCCCCCAACAATCTGGGTCCTCATTTTACCCACCTCGGAAGGATGGAAGCAATGGTGGGATTCAAACATTTTTTACTACTGGTTCTGTGGGCGTGGCTTGGTGAGTGTGGCATGGCTTGGTGGGTGTGGCAGGGGAAGAATATGGTAAAATCTCCATTCCTTCCCACTCCAGAAGAAGGTTACTGCAAAATCCCCATTCCCTCCGGATCAGCTGGGATTTGGGAGGCAGAGAATAGATGGGGGCGGGGCCAGCCAGAAGTGGTATTTGCCGATTCTCCAAGCTACTCAAAACGTCTCCGAACTACTCAAAACATCTCCGAATTACTCAAAATGTCTCTGAACTACTCAAAACATCTCCGAACTACTCAAAACATCTGCTACCGGTTCTCCAGAACTGGTCAGAACCCACTGAATGGGCTTTTGCAGGAAACAATTCGTTCATTCGGTCGTTTCAAGAGTGGAAAGTTCTGTTTGTGACTCTAAGAGACTCTGTGCCAAGTTTTGCCTTGCCCTGCGTTTGGAAACTACTTATCTGGCAGCTCTCCGAACGAGATAAGGTTCGTGTTGATAAACATTCCTCTGAAAGACTGTTTGCCAAGCCTTGCTGACTGTGAATGAAAGCAATTCACAGTCATGTAAATAAAAGGACCAAGACTCTGCTTCATGCTTTTTAAGGAAGCCTAGGTCAAAACACTATGCTCAATTTATTTCCCGCGACATATGCTGAAAATGGGAGAGAAAGAATAGCATATTTACCTAGCAAAAAGTTCCTCAGTTTCTTGATCAGGTCTTTTAAGCTTTCTCTTTCGTTTTTGATTTGATATTTACTTTTCTCCAGTTTTCCACGAATCTCCAATGTTTTCTCCTTAGTGTCATCAGTCATTTTCCTTATACTTTTGATCTGCGAGGGGGACATTTCGATAACAATCTCATTTTTATTTTATTATCAGTTTTATTGGTGGGGGATAAAAAAACAACAAAGTAATGATAATATTTCCCCCCATAACTTCTAGATCCATTTTTTTCAGCTCTAACTCTGGATTAAAAGAATAGTAGGTTTAAGGATCTGGTTTTTTTTTTAAGCGATTGACTGAACTCATCCAGAGGTATAAATTGAGTGAGGGTAAAAGAGAATTTGACAACTAGACAGATTCTTTGGGTATTAAAAGTTTCTTTACCATGTGGAATGGGAAAAAGGAATGATTACCCTTAAGATTAGTTGTTCTGTTTGCTTCCCCTAACTAAAACAAACTGAAACAGGATATTTGTACCAATACCCCCTGTGGGGAGGTAAATGGGTAATGAATGTCATGTCTCTGTTTTGGGAGATTGTGTAGAGGTCTACATGACACAGGAAAGGGGTCTACGTGACACAGGAAGGCCAGGTATTTGGGTTCTACCACAAAACCGCAGACGACAATATCGCGGTCGACGAAAGCGCGTATGTGACGTCATCACAGCGCGACGAAAAAGATCGAAAAAGATCGAAAAATGTAAAAATAAAGCTAAAACCTTCCCCTAACCCCCCCAAACCTAACCCTAAACCTAACCCTAAACCTAACCCTAAACCTAACCCTTAACCTAACCCTAAACCTAACCCTAAACCTAACCCTTAACGTAACGAAAAACCTAACGCTAACCCTTAACCTAACGCTAAACGTAATGCTAACGCTCTAACCCTAACCCTAACCCTTAACCTAACCCTAACCCTAACCCTTAACCTAACCCTTACCTTTATGTGAATCGGCTTGCTGTAATTTAACTTTTATTTCAATTTTTCGATCTTTTTCGTCGCGTTGTGATGACGTCACATACGCGATTTCATCGACCGCGCTTTTGTGGAACGCGCTTTTGACGGGTCACGGGTATTTGGGGATGATCGATAAGTTGTCAAAGAGTATAAAAGACTGTACACAACTGCCATTCGGGGTTCAGGTTTTGCTCCTGAACCTTTGCGCAAATAAACCTTTCCCTTTGACAAAGAGCTGGTCTTGTCTCATTTTCTGCAACAAGGGGGCGGGGAGAAGAGATATCAAAAAATTAAAATGGTCAGGTGACAAAGATCAGCTCCACCCACGAAGGTCTCCTTAAACTGATTCATTGCTAAACGGCTTACGCATCTTCTCAGTTAAATGTTAGCACCTGATCAGGCTCAATGGAATTCCAGAGAGTTCATTTGTGACTATGTCAGGATTCTAAACTAATGCCTATTTTCACCCAGGGGTGGGTTTCAATTTTTTTTTTACTACCGTTTCAGTGGGTTTAGCTAGATTGGGGGTGGGGGGCATGTGACTTAGTGGGCATGGCCAACTTGATGTCACTCACGCACACTCAGTCACATGACACCCCCCTCACCAAGCCATGCCCACCGAAACGGTGGCGAAAAAAATTGACTGGGGGGTAGGGGGGCTTCAGCCTCGCCAGAGCTAGGGGAGCACCTGCAAACTATCCAGTAAGAAAAAAACCGTTTTTGTCCTTCCTGGCCCCCAGGAACACTCTGCAGTCTTCAGCAGGGCTGGGGGAAGGAGAAAATGCCCTCGTTTTTGCAAAAAAAGGGTGGAAAATGGACAGTTTTGAGCAAAAACGGAGGCATTTTCCCCTTCCGCCAGCCCTGCTGAAGCCTGCAGAGTGCTTCTGGAAGTTGGGGGAAGCCAAAAAAGCATCCATTTTTGTGAAAAATGGCCTGTTTTTTGGAAACACGGGGGCGTTTTTCCCTTCCCCCAGCCCCGCTGAAGCCTGCAGAGTGCTTCTGGAGGCAGAGGGAAGGCAACAACGCCTCCATTTTTGTGAAAAATGGCTCATTTTTGCAAACACGGGGGCATTTTTCCTTTCCCCCAGCCCCGCTGAAGCCTGCAGAGTGCTTCTGGAGGCAGAGGGAAGGCAAAAACGACTCCATTTTTGCCAAAAAACCGGCCCCTCTCTGCACTTTCCTGGGACTGGCATGTGCGCACCATTATAAAAGGGAAAAAATTGCATTTCTTCAATGAAGATTGTTCTGCACTTGTGCAGAACAGAAAATAAAGATAGCACCCAGGATAGAACCGGTCACATGTCCGGCTGAGTCACTACCTATTTGGCCGAACTGGTACTGGTAGGATCCGACCTCTGGTGGATACGACTGCACAAGTAAATCCACCGATTTTGGCTTTTTTAATGACCCTTTCAAATGATTTTGCTGGGGAGGAGAGCACAATAATAGCTTTTGATACCCACTTGCTAGACGTATATAGAATCAGAATCATAATACGCCGAGTGTCTATTTTTTTTACAATTCTAAGCACAACTAGCCCACTGTGAACAGTTGGTTGTTAGCGTCATTGCTGTAGGAAAAAATATGAAACAGGAGGAAAACCACATGTGGAGCTAACCAGGAAAAAGATGGATGGGAATAAACAAATCCAGCATAGCTCTCTTCCCACTCTGTCCCTACATTCCTGATTTGTGGGTGTAGCATAAGTTCCATGTCGTTTCTGTAATAATAAAAATAAATAGATTCTTTGTGCTGGACCTGGAATTATTTCAGTTCTGAGAACGTTTTTAACACTGTGAGTTACTTCGGGTTTGCTTGTAGGGCTGGTTTTTGCCCTCTGGACCTTTCCGGAAAGCCTCCTGAAGACCCCTGAAGGCTCTGGAGGGTGAAAAACGGACCTACGAGGAACTTGGAAGTTCGGGAATGGGGACTTCTGGTTTGTCCGTAGGGCCGTTTTTTTAAGCTCCGGATGTTTCAAGGAAGCCTCCGGAGGGCGAAAAACGGCCTCAAAAGAAGGCCGAAGTCAGCTGGCCAGCACACACTGGCCAGCTGAGAGGGCAACGCCTCACATGTCCTTAAAAATGGCTCTGATAGGATTGCCATTGAGCAGGAAGTTGGACTAGAAAACCTTTGAGGGCCCTTTCAACTCTGTTATTCTGTATTCTGTTATTTTAAGAGAGATGTCATCACGTCCATCCAGTTTTGATCATTGACTTACTAGGTAACAACACACATCTGTCTCTCAGCTTTAGTGTCAACACCCTTACTACACCCTTACTACAGGAAGTAAGAATTACATAACTCCCCATAGGAAGTTTGAAATACAAAAATTAGCGGTAAGGAACAAAAATTTGGAAAGCATTCTAGGAACCTGCAGACATCTGAGAGCATTACGGTAGACCATATTTGGAAGCTCTGGATGTCTTCTTCACAGGATTTCTGTACCTTGGCTGGACTGAGTTGCCATTTATTAGATAAGCTACTAACACATTCTTCAATTTGTTGATTGTTTATGTCTGGAGCGCCTGTAGCAAGCAAACAAACAAAAGCCAGCACCTCTGGTTATGTTGTGGGTGCTTCAACACTGGAGGTTTTTTAAGAAGAGATTAGACAGCCATTTGTCTAAAATCGTATATGGTTTCCTGCTTGAGCAGTGGGTTGGACCAGAAAACCTCCAAGGTCCCTTCCAAGTCTGTTATTCTACATTCTAAAGCAAGAGGAAGCAGGAAGCATAAGTGGTTATGTAGGAAATTCTGTTTATATAAAGCACCACACAGCAAACAAACAGCACAGTCACCATGTGCTTTACTGCTCAATTATATTACTGTAACAGGAAACAGGAACCTCTACTTAGGACAAAAGAGCATATTCTGCTATTGTGGTTTCTTCCTCAGCCTTCTAACAATCTTCCGCTTGCCACAAACATGAGTCTTAACATACCTTATTCTGAGATCCTTGCGTCTGATTGGTTAGGTTACTTAACAGCAGGCCCGTCAGATCAGCCTTTCTAAAGGCATTGGTAGAAAGGGGGTATGCGCCATCACAGTTTGGACTGCCACAATGTTTGTGGCCCTGCCTGTCACGACATAAAGCCCCTCCACACTCTGCCACGGCACACGAGACGTTTCCTGGCATCCCACATACCTGCATGAAAACACAAGTCAGGCATTCATACTGATCAGCAAAAACTTCACCTGGATACCACATCTGCCCACCCCGCCCTGGTGGGACCCAGAAGAAGGGCCTTCTCCATGGTGGCTCCCTCTCTCTGGCACATCATCCACCCAGAGATTAGGATGCCCCCCCCTGCACTCTAGCATTCTTCCGAATGGTGCTGAAGACCTGGTTCTGCCAGCGAGCCTGGGGAACTTGGAGCGGGATCAGGGGTGGGTTTCTCGCCCCGTTCCAACCGGTTCAGTTGGAACGGGGCTGGCGGCGTCCTCGTGCATGCGCGCGGTGCACGCATGCATACTAGCGTCTGTGCGATGCTCCAGCTGCTCCTGGAGGATCGCGCAGGCACTGTATGCATCCTGCGCATGCGTGGAAGCGCAGAACTCGTCAAAACCGGGTAAGGAGCGCGGGCGGGCGGGCGGGCCCTTCGCCGTTCCCGGAAGTTACTTACTTCCGGGTTCGCCGACCAACCGGTTCGCAGGGACCGCCGCGAACCGGTTGAAACCCACCCCTGAGCGGGATGGAGTGCATTAAATGGTGATTTTATTATATTAATTTATTACCTGACTCTTCTTTTATTAGATTTATTGTTTTTATATGAGGCTTTGTATTCCGTAAGCCGCCTTGAGTCTCTATGAGTGAATAGGCGGCAATATAAATTCCCTCAACGGACGAACGAACAAAAAAAACGAATTCTCCTTACTTTTTCATCGATATTTTCAATTTCTGAAATTCTGAACGTCTTCAGGCGGTTCAGCGTAATGTTTTTCTCGGTGTCCAGATCATTCAGCAGGGCAAACACGTTGCTCCTTATTTTCTCCCCACGAACGAGGAGAGATCTGGTGTCGTTGATTCTCCTCTCAGCAGCCAGCATGATTTGATGATAATTCTTTATTTTGCTGAAAAAATCTGAATCAAATGACAATATCATTTCAACATCGTACTTCACACAGCATCAATAAATGGAGCAAATCAGAGGCGGGTTGCTCCCGGTTCGGCCCAGATCAGGCTAAATCACTGCCCACTGCCAAGAGTTTGATCCTGACCGGCTCAAGGTTGACTCAGCCTTCCGTCCTTCCAAGGTCAGTAAAATGAGGACCCAGATTGTTGCAGGCAATTTGCTGACTGTATAAATTGCTTAGAAAGGGCTGTAAAGCACTAGGAAGCGGTATATAAGTCTAAGGGCTATTGCTATCCCTCCCTCCCTCCCTCCCTCCCTCCCTTCCTTCCTTCCTCTCTTATTCCCTTTCTCCTTCTCCTTCCAGGTGACATAGTGGTTAGAATGTAGTATTGCAGGCTAAATCACTGCCCACAGCCAGGAGTTCGATCGTGACCAGCTCAAGGTTGACTCAGCCTTCCATCCTTCCGAGGTCGGTAAAATGAGGACCCAGATTGTTGCGGGCAATTTGCTGACTGTGTAAATTGTTTAGAGAGGGCTGTAAAGCTTTGTGAAACACTATATGTGCTATTGCCATGTCCCTTTTCAATGCCCATTGTAACTTCGAGCATTCACTAAGCGAATGTCGAGGACTTCCTGTAAAAAGCTTCCCCCCCCCCGCCCAAATGCTCTGTGAACGAGCTCCGTTTCCCAGCTATTATGAAAGATAGTTTGACATCTTTTCGATCGGTCAAAACTTTATATTCTTAATTCCTGGCCTGCTTACCCTGGAATCGCAGGTAATTCATCCTGCGGTGCACTTCCGTTCTCTTCTGCAGGGTTCCCGAGAGATTATCAACGTCTTTTTGCAAGTTTTCAATCATGCTATGGAAATCGGGAATCTGATCCAGTGGGCCAGGTTGCAGAGACATGTGAGAAACCGTTTGCCTGGAAAAGAAACAACAGGTCAACTATGGCCTTGGATCGAATGTTAAGATTAGCACTTGACCTCCCCTTAGTACTTCTCGTGATCCCGGATCCGTCTGTCTAGAAGAGCCGAGGTGGCGCAGTGGTTAGGGTGCAGTACTGCAGGCCACTTCAGCTGACTGTTATCTGCAGTTCAGCGGTTCTAATCTCACCGGCTCAAGGTTGACTCAGCCTTCCATCCTTCCGAGGTGGGTAAAGTGAGGACCCAGATTGTTGGGGGCAAGAGGCTGACTCTGTAAACCGCTTAGAGAGGGCTGTAAAGCACTGTGAAGTGGTATATAAGTGCTATTGGTAAGTGGGGAAGGAAGGAAGGAAGGAAGGAAGGAAGGAAGGAAGGAAGGAAGGAAGGAAGGAAGGAAGGAAGGAGCCGAGGTGGTGCAATGGTTAGAGTGCAGTACTGCAGGCCACTTCAGCTGACTGCTATCTGTAGTTCGGCGGTTCAAATCTCACCAGCTCAAGGTTGACTCAGCCTTCCATCCTTCCGAGGTGGGTGAAATGAGGACCCAGACTGTGGAGGCGATATGCTGACTCTGTAAACCGCTTAGAGAGGGCTGAAAGCCCTATGAAGCGGTATATAAGTCTAACTGCTATTGCTATTGCTATTGCTATTGTCCCTTCTGGCACATGAGTGTACACACTTAGACTAGGACCAAGATGGCGAAGCTATGGCACATTAAAAAGTAGGAAAGGAGAGGTGGGTGGAAGGGAGAGAAAAAGAAGAAGAGGAGGGAGGAAGAGAAAGAAAGAGAAGGAGAGAAGGTAGGAAGGAGAAGAAAGAGGGTAGGAGTAGGGGAGAGGTAAGGGAAGGAAGAAGGGGATGGAGACGAGGAAGGAAGAAAGGAAGTAGAGAAGGAAGGGAGGGAGAAAAGAAAGAGAAAACAAGGTGGTGTCGTAGCAGGTGCGAAGGAGGGTAAACAAAGCATTCCAAACTATACCTTATAACCTTTTAAATGGAATAATAATAATAATATAAGAATGGCAAAGAAAAAGAATAACTATGTGAATGTATACCTATAATTGTATGTAAGAGAATAAATGAAAGTAAAAATATAAAGCGTAATATAGGTAAATAATATTTGGTCATAAGTAGCTAAGTATAAATAAATAAAGAATTGTACATAAAAATGGATAACGAACAAGGAGATTATGAATGAAAGATAGAAATGTATAGTAGGGAAAACACTAACTGCAAAGAAACCGATTTGGAACTGCGGTATGATATACGATGGAACTTATTGTTCCTATGTTGTTTTTAAGTCATGTGTTTGTTTTTGTTGATGTGCTTATGTGTTTAAAATAAAAATTTATATTAAAAAAAAAAAGTAGGAAAGGCGACTTACCTAATATCATCGTGGACTTTTTTAATATCCAAGACCGTCTCGGATAACGGGAAAGGACTTTTCAAGATCTTTTCTAAGTCAGAAATTTTATTTTCGTAGCCCTTGAGGTCGAAATCACAGCCCGGCGTGGTTCTCCTCTTATCGGCAAGCGTTGCAGCGAATTTCAATAATTTTGGGATTCTCCGGGACAAGGAATTCATGATATGATCCCACTGATCGAAACAAAGGTGGCAGCGAGAACAAGAAGGAAACCCTTGATTGTGATTGCGCGCACACTGATCGCAGTGCTTTCCGGTCACCCCCGTCCGGCACTGACACACTCCAGTGTCTTGATCACAAGCAGGTGTCAGCGTCCCGTCCTTGTTGCACTTACATTCTGATGAGGAGACAAACGCTCGTGTTAAATTCACGAACGGGAAAAGGTGAAAATAAAATAAGTAAATAAAGCAAGGCAGGTTATCCTCAACCTACGACCACAATTGAATCCGAGCTCTTGAAAAAGAGCCGAGGTGGCGCAGTGGTTAGAGTGCAGTACTGCAGGCCGCTTCAGCTGACTGTTAGCTGCAGTTCGGCGGTTCAAATCTCACCGGCTCAAGGTTGACTCAGCCTTCCATCCTTCCGAGGTGGGTGAAATGAGGACCCGGATTGTTGTTGGGGGTGATATGCTGACTCTGTAAACCACTTAGAGAGGCTGAAAACCCTATGAAGCGGTATATAAGTCTAACTGCTATTGCTAATTGATCTTGCTAAGCAGTGGTGGGTTCCTACTGGTTTGGCCCAGTTAGGCCGAACCGGGACTGGTTTGGCGACCTGGGGCACTGGAACTGGCAGTGACCCAGGACTGCCACACTCCCGAACCGTTTCTCCGGTCTGCACTGCTTTTGAACCAGAGGTGGGTTCCTACCAGTTCACACCTATTCGGTAGAACCGGTTCGTCAAATCTACCAAACCGGTTAGAAGAGGTTCCACCAGTGGACCCGGAAAGCAGGCCACACCTACAGAAGAGGTTCCAAACATTTTTTGAAACCCACCACTGGTCCTTGGATATGATTATTCTACACTATCATGCTCCTATTTATAAAACTCAGTGCCTCTGTGAAAGCTAAGGATGACTACTGCGTTTGTGGTGCAATCAGAACATTGCGTGTGTTGAAGTTGTTTTAACGCAAACCAAAGATGCCTTTTAAAAAACAAGTTTACATCCTATTCTTATGCATGCCAAGGCTGTGTGTGAGGTCATTTAAGGTGGTTCTGACAAGTGTCGTCGGCATCTTCATATCCAGTCACATGGGCGGCAAGCCACTCCCATCTAGTCACATGGGCGGCAAGCCACTCCCACAAAGGAGGCCACACCCACAGAGTAGGTTCGAACAATTTTTGAAACCCACCACTGTTTTGAACCTAGCAGTTCGAAAGCATGAAAAAACGCAAGTAGAAAAATAAGGACCACATTTGGTGGGAAGAGAACAGCGTTCCGTGTGCCTTCGGCGTTGAGTCATGCCGGCCACATGACCACGGAGACGTCTTCGGATGGCGCTGGCTCTTTGGCTTTGAAACGGAGATGAGCACCGCCCCCTGGAGTCGGGGACGACTAGCACATTCTTGCGAGGGGAACCTTTACCTTTAACTGGGGATGCGGCAACAGTCATAAGTATGAAGAATGGTCATAAGTCCCTTTTTTCCAGGGCCCTTCTACCGTTGAACGGTCACTATCCGAACCATTGTAAGTCGGGGACCAGCTGTAATGCAAACGTTCTCGGACTCTCGTTAGACCACATAAGACATGTACACATTGGTCCACTTACCGATACAATCGATGCCATAATGGTTTTCAGCACAGATGTCGCAACGTCTTCCGGCATAACCGACTTTACACGGACACTGGCCTGTAAGCTATAAAAAGGTCCTGTAGTTAGAACTTGGGCAGGGGGAAAGCAAGCAGGGTCTTCGTGCTTCAGCTAAATCAAGATGGCTGCCAATTGCGGCTTATTTCATTCTTACAAATCAGCTCTTCAAGATATAGAGCTGTGGCAGTGCGGTGGTTAGAAGGCAGTACTGCAGACTACTTTTACTGACTGCCGCAGTTCGACCCTGACTGGCTCAAGGTTGACTCAGCCTTCCATCCATCCGAGGTCGGTAAAATGAGGACCCAGATTGTTGGGGGCAAGAGGCTGAATCTGTAAACCACTTAGAGAGGGCCGTAAAGCACTGTGGAGTGGTATATGAGTCTAAGTGCTAATGGTATCCTTCCTACCTTCCTTCCTTCCTTCCCACCCTCCTTTCCTTCTTTCCTTCCTCTTTTATTGCCTTCCTCATTCTCCTTCCTGGTGGCACAGTGGTTAAAAAGCAGTATTGCACGCTAACTTTGCATTCGACTGCCAGCAGTTCGATCCTGACTGGCTCAAGGTTGACTCAGCCTTCCATCCTTCCGAGGTGGGTAAAATGAGGACCCAGATTGTTGGGGGCAAGAGGCTGACTCTGTAAACCACTTAGAGAGGGGCTGTAAAGCACTGTGAAGCAGCATATCTCTAAGTGCTATTGCTATCCTTCCTTCCTTCCCTTCCTCTCTCCCTCCCTCCTTTCCTTTACATGCTGCCTGCCCATTCTGTAGCTCTTCCTCCCGCCTCCCAAGGTCATTCTCACATGCCATTACGTCTTATGATAAGATGATTCTGTTTAATAAATTTTGGGGCCTGGCATTCCGCTATATCCTTTAATTTAAAAAAAAACCAATGCATTAAAGTCAAGAATCTTGCCTGATCACAAATGTTGCTTATGGAATGTTTGAGATGACAGCCACAAGGACAGCATCCTCTTCTCTGGGCCATGTTCCAGAAGCCAGGAGCGCATCGATCACACTTCTCGCCTATCACATGAGGTGAGCAAGGGCACTCGCCACTGGTCTGGTCACATGGGCAAAAGTCACTTCCAGGCGGGCATTTTGCCGAATTCACACCCAAAAGGTTGCAGTTACATTCTGAAAAGATATCAGACATTGTGATAGGAGGAGGAGCCAAGTTTTAAAATCAGACCATCAATCAAGAAGCAAATAATATCCCAATCAAGATACTGCCAAACAGCTGAAGCCAGAAACATGTCTGCTGGGAATTCTCCCTGAAATTTATAATAAAGAGAATGTATATTTAATCATTCAGGTATTAACTGCAGCTAGAATTGTATTTGCACAACATTGGAAAAGCGTAGAGATCCCTATTGATGAGAAGGTAATAAGGAAAATATTAAATGTGCAGAAATGAATAGACTAACGTTAGCAATTAAAGAGAAAGAGCAAACTGAATATTTTATGATTTGGGAAATATTTTACCAATGGTTGGAGAGAGAGAAAGGAGTTTGGAAATGAAGAAAACTAAAAAAATTAGTAGACAATACACTTAAAGATCAAAAACGGTTAGTATGTGTGTATGATAAGAATAATGATATTTAATGTTGATATATTATTACTGGACGATAGTAAGAAGAAAAATGGAGAGTTTTATAATATTTAAATGCTTAATATATTATAGTACGAAACTTTATTTCCCTAAGTTTAGTATTGTAATATATTAAACATTTAAATATGTTTGGTGTGTTATGCTTGACGAATTTGAGGAAAGCTTTTTATATGTGTTGTTTTGTTTTTGTTAGTTTTAAAAATAATCTATATCTATATCTATCTATCTATCTATCTATCTATCTATCTATCTATCTATCTATCTATCTATCTATCTATGTGTGTGTGTGTGTTGTATTTGTGCTGATAAATAAATAAAGGGAAACTAGTATAGATCTATTTCAAGCTATTTAGCTCTCATCAGCTAGCCATACCCTTACTGGGATTCGAACCTGTGCTGTATTACATCTTAGGCAGATGTCTTAACCATTAAGCCACAGGTCCTCCTCCTTATCAGCTTAAGCCAGGGAGGTAGGTATATATTTAGTGTCACAACCCCTGGTATGCCCCAATTATGGGAGGAAGCTAACTGCTTCCATTCTCAGACAGAAAGCCCAATATTTTACTCATTTGTTTATTTATCAGCACAAATACAACACAAATGTAACAAAAGGCAACAGTAAAATATTGGGCTTTCTGTCTGGATGGTCTCTTGTGACGAGCCGATGGACAGGGAATGGAAGCAGTTAGCTTCCTCCCATAATTGGGGCATACCAGGGGTTGTGACACTATATATATATGAGATTTTGAACCCAGATGACACATGGCCTAAGGAAAGATGGAATGTTTATTTTTGTAATTGAAAAATAATAAAACTCTTTTAAAAAAAGAGCCGAGGTGGCGCAGTGGTTAGGGTGCAGTACTGCAGGCCACTTCAGCTGACTGTTATCTGCAGTTCAGTGGTTCTAATCTCACCGGCTCAAGGTTGACTCAGCCTTCCATCCTTCCGAGGTGGGTGAAATGAGGACCCAGACTGTGGGGGTGATATGCTGACTCTGTAAACCGCTTAGAGAGGGCTGAAAGCCCTAGGAAGCGGTATATAAGTCTAACTGCTATTGCTATAAAAAAAAAAGAGAGAGAAACTGCCAAACAGCCTAATCGAAGAACCCCAAAGACCACTCTCACCTACACTGACACAGCAAGCCACTAGAAGAGAGGTGTCACACTCATGTCGTCATGGCGGTGACACGTGACGTATCGCCGAACTCAACAAAAAATTAGGTATCAGTTCTGCCGAACCAGTGCCGAACCGGCTGAATCCCACCATTGTCTGCCGGAAAACAATCAACCTCAGAGAGTACCAAAGAAACCCCCGATGACCAATTTAACGAATCACTTCCTGCTCCCATGTTTAATTAATGGACGTTCATCCCTGGCGCCCTTCCAGTTGGTTCTTGTGCCAGGAAAGACACACTGAGGTTCTTCAAAGAATTTCCTTTATTGTTCCTCATCTAGAGACAGAAAACTTGCCAAACTAAAGCAGATTACGTGCATCGTAAAATATATATTCAGGGAACTATTAGGGAGGAGCTGCCTTCACCCTCTTTCTCCCACGCAAACTACATTTCGCTGCCTCTTGCTCCTCTGGAATGCATCCTCCCCTCCCTCCCTCCCTCGTGGGAATCCAGACTACATTCCATCACACTTACTTACTTCTACAGTTCCTCAGAAGTGCTGAGCCAAAGTAACCCGGTTTACAGAACTGGCAGTTTGGCCCGTGAGTGTTGTGTAAGCATTTTAAACACTCTCCAGTGTCCTTGTTGCAAGATTCTGGGTCTGCCACATCTGTGTTGTTATTGCAAGAACAAGGAAGACATTTGCCAGTGGGTACACCTGGATTTCCATGAAACCCACTGGAGCAGTTATCACAGCGGTCACCTACGAATGTGAAAGTCATATACAATTACAATCAATTACCGTATTTTTCAGAGTATAAGATGCACCTTTTCCCCCCCAAAAAGAGGGTGAAAATTTGGGTGCATCTTACTGAATGTAGCCACCCCCATCAGAGGCCAAAAAAGCGAGGCATGGAGGCAGCGATGATCTCTGGCAATCCCTGCAGCCTGGAACAGCTGATTGGAGGTATTCCGCCAGGCCGATCCACCTGCCAATCAGCGGTGCTGAATCAGGCTCCAATAAGTGCTGAAGCTGACCCGGCTGGTTAGAGTTTGCAGCAGCAATCACATTCAGAAAGCACAGTAACTGATTCAGCAGGATTCAAAATAATAATAATATGCAATACATTACCAAAAGCAGGTTTTTCCAAGGTAGCAGTCAATACAAGCAAAACACAAGCAGTTTCACTTTCAGTTCTCGGCTAAGCCAGGCTCCTTCCTGTCTCCTTGCTGCTCACACAGCAAATAGCCCTCATTGGCTGACTTAGTTGCTATGCCTATTCATTGGCTGACCTTGTTACCATGTGTCAGCTGAATACCATGGATGCTGGTAGGCAGAGGCACAATTGATTTTTCTTCTTATTTTTCTCCCCAAAAACTAAGGTGCGTCTTATACTCCAAAAATATGGTAAATATACTGATACATAGGTTGGTTATTACAAGACTAGTTTTTCCAAAACCAACCAACCAACCTGTTAATTACTAGTGAAATCTTATTTGATCAAACACTTATGTTTGCTGCTTTCTCTTGCTTTAGAACCAGTATTCAGCAGGTTCTGACCCGTTCTGGAGAACTGGTAGCGGAAATTTTGAGTAGTTTGGAGAACCAGTAAATACCACCTCTGGCTGGCCTCGCCCCATCTATTCTCTGCCTCCTGAGTCCCAGGTGAACAGGAGGAAATGGGCATTTTGCAGTAACTTTCCCCTAGAGTGGGGAGGGAAAGGAGGTTT
>NW_028261389.1:76887765-76920265 GCF_051295495.1 Thamnophis sirtalis
CTTCCGCAAAGCGACCAAGACCTGGCTGCTATCTGTAGTTCGGCGGTTCAAATCTCACCGGCTCAAGGTTGACTCAGCCTTCCATTCTTCCGAGGTGGGTAAAATGAGGACCCAGATTTTTGGGGACAATATGCTGACTCTGTAAACCGTTTAGAGAGGGCTGAAAGCCCTATGAAGCGGTATATAAGTCTAACTGTTATTGCTATTGCTATAAATCGATAGGTGACAGAAAGCATTCAGTTCCCCCCTAAATCCATGAGCTCAAACAGAAAACAAAAATTATTATCCTATCATTGCCACTTACTGAATCCACCAATATGGAGGATCGGGACTTGGGTTCAGGATCCGACGTCTTGGAAAAATAGACATCTACAAAATATTCCGTCTTTGGTTTCAAGCATATTGGGGTAGACAGCAACTGAATTCTGTCGGAAAGAATCAATACATCACTTAGGGATTTAAAAATGCAGTTCTTCTGGTTTTAGGATTAATTAAAAGCAGTGGGAAACGTGGATGTTCATGTATTGCAACTATTAGCCACGGGGGCGCAGTGGTTAGAGTGCAGTACTGCAGGATAAATGTCGCGCATGTGTGCACTCATCAGGGTCGTGTTCTGGAAAAGCCGAACTTCCGGGTTCTACCACGCATGGGCGCCCGACGATCAGTTGGCTGGGGCGCATGCGCAGGGCGGTTTTCGGCACTGCCCTGTGCGCAAAGGGATTGCGCGCTGGAAAAGCCAAACTTCCGGGTTCTGGCGCATATGCATACCCAACAATCAGCTGACTGGCGTGCATGCGCACACCGGTTTTCGGCACTGCGGTGTGAGCGAAGGATAGCTAATTGTCTCGAAACCCGGAAGACAAACAGACAAGGCCGCGCATGTCGGGCAACATGCCTTTGTATGCCACTTTGAGCACGCATGCCATAGCCTCACCATTACGGCTCTATTCTGTGTCTACGTTAGTGGTTAAAATTGTGGAAACCTTTTGTGAAAAGTGTATTTTTGAGGTTTGATGGCTAATAACACCACTTTTATTTTTTTTATTTTTAGTTATTCTTAGTAGCACCATAAAATTACATATCAATGGAAAGATAATTTAATCAGGAATGTAATGCAACAAGGCTTGCTCAATTATCTGCATTCTATGAAAAGTTATAGCCAAATATACCTGGCAATAAAACCCACTTAATAGAAGCAATCATTCAATCTTGGTTTCACATTATAACAGCTGCAGAACTAAAAGACTTGGTTCACTCCCTGGGAAGGCTGTGATTCATGCTAAAGGTTACCCAACTGTTCTGGCCCCACTCTGTCTGGTAATGAACACAGACACAGGCTTAGCTGTTTGTCACTCTTTGTTCATGGCAATTTTAATCCTGTTGGCTGAAAGCCCAGACACGACTCACTGGCAAGACGTTGGCAGCAACCCAGATTCCAACAGACACAGGAACATAAGGCAGACCAGACAAGGAGTTCTCCAGATTACTACGAACGGTTGTGTCCTGCAAATGGACTCCTCCCAAAGTCTCTTCTTATATACTCTCTTGGGAGGGGCCAAGCCACAACCACCTGGGCTTGATTATCTCTTATGAGTCTGTCTCCGTAACTGCTGCCTCCGTTTCTCCGCCCTCTGTTGCCTGGCGTCAGGGACAAACTCCCTTTGATCTTCCCCACTGCTCCATGCCTCAGGCGCCTCCTGGTAGCCAACCAGCCTCTCTGCTCCTTGCTCTGAGTCTGAACCCTGCCCAGAGTCCTCCACATCTTCCATAGCAGACTCATAGGGGTCCTCGCAATCAGAGTCCGAGGTGGCGCAGTGGTTAAATGCAGCACTGCAGGCTACTTCAGCTGACTGCAGTTCTGTAGTTCGGCTGTTCAAATCTCACCGGCTCAGGGTTGACTCAGCCTTCCATCCTTCCGAGGTGGGTAAAATGAGGACCCGGATTGTTGTTGGGGGCGATATGCTGACTCTGTAAACCGCTTAGAGAGGGCTGAAAGCCCTATGAAGCGGTATATAAGTCTAACTGCTATTGCTATAGTCCATCAGCAGCTCAACCAACTAAGTATTAACTGGCATGATGATAATATTAGTACATCTCGTTTTTTCTACATGTTTCACTTTTCTTCTTTATAACTTGCGGCGTTGTCGCCACACTGGAGGGCTGCTCATGTGTCCTTGCCTAATCAAAAGGAAAACACCAGACGAAATTCCTCGGGATGAGCTAAAGCTTCGAATGATCATCGAAGGGCTCTTTTATTAGAAAAAGTTAGTTACAGCGTCATCAGAAAGGAGCGTATCAAAAGGCATATATAATCACACATGGTACAAGTAAACTAATGAAAAATCACAGCATTCTACAAATAAACCAATAGAAAATCACATCATGGCAAAGGGTGGGCAAAGGGGGAACAGAAGGTTAAAAGCTGCATGGCATTGGGAGGGGGAGAGGGGGAATAGAAAGTTACAGCACAGCATAGGGGGGAGAAAGGGCATGTGTGGGAGTAGCTGGCTCACATAGTTCTTGTTACATGAGGCTGCATCGTGAGTTATGACCGTTAGGCCAGAAAGATGTTTCTGGTGCTATGTTTTTGCATCCCTGTGTGTGTGTTTCAGACAGCAGAAACTGCCTTGCACACAAACACCCGGAATGAATTCCAACAATAACTGCTCTTCTAATAGCAAATCCTTCATAAAAGTTCTTGCATTACATTCTTGATTAAATGACCTTTCCATTGATATATAATTTTATGGCACTACTAAAAAAAAAGTGGTGTTATTAGCCATCAAACCTCAAAAATACCGTACACTGTCCCCAAGAGGTTTCCCAAATTTTGGCCACTACTGTATGTCTATATCTATTTCATTCACTTTAATTTTTTTTAAACTGAATTCCAGACCTCCTTGTGGATGGCAGATCAAGGAACCGTGGTTCTTCCAGAGCGACATGGTTCTTGCAGGGTTCGCTTCCTACAGGACCAGAAGACTTAACAATAATGGTTGCTCCCCAGTCAGCTGAAGCCTGGATGTTTGGGTGAGAAAAAAAACAAGAAGAACAAGATTCAAACAAAGTGTAAATATTTCTAATTTTATGAGCGGTGTTAACAAGAGCATACGGAGTCATTGGACCAGGAAATGAAACAGCTGTTCAACAGAGGTTGTCTTTGCAAATAAGTCTTCTCTGGGCCAGTTAATGCTAAGGTAAAGCTAAAGGTTCCCCTCGCACATATGTGCTAGTTGTTCCTGTCTCTAGGGGGCAGTGCTCAGCGTTTCAAAGCCGAAGAGCCAGCACTGTCCAAATCAATAGCAATAGCAGTTAGACTTATATACCACTTTATAGGGCTTTCAGCCCTCTCTAAGCAGTTTACAGAGTCAGCATATTGCCCCCAACAACAATCCGGGTCCTCATTTTACCCACCGCGGAAGGATGGAAGGCTGAGTCAACCCTGAGCCGGTGAGATTTGAACAGCCGAACTGCAGAACTGCAGTCAGGTGAAGTAGCCTGCAGTGCTGCATTTAACCACTGCGCCACCTCAGCTCCGTGGTCATGTGGCCGGAATGACTAAATGCTGAAGGTGCACGGAACGCTGTTCCCTTCCCACCAAAGGTGGTTCCTATTTTTCTACTTGCATTTTTTACGTGCTTTCGAACGGTTAGGTTGGCAGAAGCTGGGACAAGTGACGGGAGCTCACTCTGTTGTGTAGCTCTAGGGATTCAAACTGCTGAACTGCCGACCTTCAGATCGACAAGCTCAACATCTTAGCCACTGAACCACCATGTCCATTCAGCCACCGCGTCCCTTCAGTTAATGCTACCCCCCTTCCCAAAAAAATTTTTTTGCCAAGACAACCAATGTGCACACATCTCCCACATGCTCCCTGCACATGTGCGGCAGACACAGAGCCAGAAATCAGCTGGCCAGCAGGAGGCTTGTGCGCCAATGGTGGGTTCCAGGCAGTATGGCCGAGTACGGCCATACCGGTAGTAGCCGGGAGCAGCGGCCATTGTACCAGTACGGTGGCTCGTTTGGCCCACCTGCCTGCCCATGTTCCATAGTTGTTTATAATGCAATCAGCCAATTGCACATGTGTGCACAGCATATGGCACTTGTGCGACCTCCACCGAGCAGCTGGGTGTCGCAGGGCGGTGGTGATGCACAGCGCGCATGCCTGACTAGGACACCCGGCCCCGTGCGCAGCATACTGGTTGCAACAGGATCCGGAACCCACAACTGGCACGTGCATGCACAGTGGAGCTGAACTGGAACGACGGCTCATGTGCCCACAGAGAACTCCATGCACCACCTGTAGCATGTGTGCCATAGATTTGTCGTCACAGCACAAGAGCAAACAGGCTCTCTATACGATCGCTACACTGCTTGAATTCTTATTCCATTGAGATGAATGTTCACACTCTAATCAATGGTGACACGAAATTACACTATTTGCACGCCTCGCATCCGAAGGCCTTTCGTTTCAAAGGGATCATTCTTGGATTGTAGTCTAGGCGAAGATCAGTGGTGGGATTCAAATAATTTAACAACCGGTTCTCTGCCCTAATGACTATCTGGGTAGGTGGGGCTCGGTGGTCATGTGACTGGGTGGGCGTGGCCAGCTCAAGATCACTCAGGTCGATGAGCGCTTCGCCTTAGCTGTTACAATGTAATAAGGGTTAACCGGAGAGGCAGTTTCTGTAAGCAGGTCAATAAATATTAAGCTAGGAACAACACCAGAATGTTTCCTTCCTGCCTTCCTTACAGGATTAGCCCTGTAAAGTGGAAAAAAACAAAAGGAGATTTCTTCCAACAATCGGTTCTCCGAACTACTTAGAAAGTTACCAACCGGTTCTCCCGAATAGGTGCGAGCCGGCTGAATCCCACCACTGGCGAAGATCTTTGGATCCATAATACGGAGGGTTGAAAATGGAATAAACCAGACAGTTGGGGTAAATCCAGAAGTTTAGACTTTTAAAAACATTTTATAAGTACTTTACTTATTCCAGAGCCCTTATTTTTGGTCTGGATCTCTACTAAAACAGAATGATTAGGCATATCAATAATTACCTCTGGCTCATAACGGATGATGACGTTAAAGTCCATCAGAAAGGGAATGTTGTCGATGGAAAAACGTAACCCAGCTTTGCTTTCCACGCGCACAAAACCCAGCCCTGACCACGTCACGGGTTTTCCAGGGATGACCTCTTTAATCACAATATTCAGAGACGGGTTTCTGCTGAATGGAACCGGATTCTGAAAGATGGGTTTTTTAATTAAAAAAAACAACTTTATTCCAGTAGCCAAGGGCATCCAAATACGCTGGCAGAATAAGCACTATGCTTTTTCGTCTCTCGGCTACCACCTCTTCTGATTTTGGCTTCCCCAGCAGCACGAAGCCTTGTCCTGATAAACTCCCTTTATTTAATTTACAGTGCAGCAAAGTCTTTTCTCTCCCACAGCCTTTCAAGATAGTTCCCAATTACCGACCTTTATCAGGCTTGGAGAATGGACAGGCCGATATCTTTCAGACGCCGCAATACTTGGCAAGAATGCAGGAATGAACTAATGGTCTCCTGCAAACTCCACTCCCCTTTCGTTCCTCTTTTATTCCCTATGGGAGGGGCCATTCACCGTCCACCTGTGGCCTTATTCCCAAGTCGACCCCTGTTCTTTAGCTGTTCCCTTCGTCTGGCAACTCTGCGCATGTGCACACTGGGAACAGGCTCCAGCTGTTCTTCTGCCTCACTGATGTCTGACTCTGAAGGCAGCTGATAACTGATCTATGGCTCTGGCCCCCTCTCTGCCTCCGACACAGAGCCCTCATCAGAGCCCTTCCCCAGACTCCAGGACTGGCCCATGTTCTTCCCCAAATCTCTCACTGTCCGAATCTGCTGCCAGCTCTTCTGCCCGCTGGTGGGCCACAACACCACCTTCCAAACATATTGGTTTGGAATAAAAAGTCTAATCAATAATAATACTTTTTTAAAAATTAAGAAAAGTATTAATTTACTTGTCCAGCGGTCAACTTTCTGTTGGCCCTTTTCTTCATCTTCTTCAAGACAATTTTCCCGTTTTCAATTGTGAAGTCGTAGCCTCGTTGCTGAAAATAGACATCACAGCGTGGCATGGTTGTTGGTTGAGCCTTATCAAATATATATCGAAATGATAACAGGATCAGAATCTGAGAGTTAGCGGTAGAAATACATTCCCTGCAATCGTACTGTGAATAACTGGGCGAACATGGCAGGGGCAGAATTTTAAACCGTCTCTCGGACTCCCTGTAGAAATGGAGCTTTCCGCCATTTCGAACAACAGATTTAAAGGGAGGAAAGTAAAAATTCTCCGTTTTCAGGAGTTATTAGGCTAATGAAAAGAAGTAAAAACCACAAAGAGAAAGAAGACACACTTCTTTCAGTAGGCCGGATTGGGAAAAGCTACTCTAAATGTGCCACAAATATATATTTTTTCTTTTTTATGAATTTTAATCGGGCTACCGTTGAGACAACCGAATGGAGCTCAGCGTTTGCTGGCCGAATGCCCTTCCTGAGGCCTACACCGAGTTCACAGCAGATATTTTCTCTTTGCGCTCTAATAGAGAAACATCTGCCGATGCCTAGGATTCAACTCACAACCTTCTGAGTGATAGGCAAGCAGTGGTGGAATTCAAATAATTTAACAACCAGTTCACCAGCCAGGTAGGCTGCCGTGGGAGCCTATCCCAACCCTCCACCTCCACCACACATGTGGGACGAGCCTCCCATGATGGCCAACCTGAACCGGATGTTAAATCACACCCACCCACCCTATCAAAGTGGATCCTGGGTGCTGCGCTACAATGAAGAAATGAGAAATGGAGTGGCTGGCACAGAGGTGGGATTCACAGAGGTTTACTACCAGTTCGCAAATGTGAGCATGTGTGTCAGAGGTGAGTTCCTACCGGTTTGGACTAGTTCGGCTGAGTAGGTAGTAACTTGGCCTGCCACGCCCCCCCAAACCAGTTCTATCGGCGGCGACACCATCTTGATTTTCAGTTCTGCGCATGCAGAAATTTTTTTTGTGCACTGAACCATCAGTAATGCCAGTAGCAACCCACCCCTGGTGCTCATGCACACGCTTGTGTCACGCATACTCTCACATCGTGCACATGCTTGCATCGTGCACATTCTTGCCTTCCGCGCATGCCCACAGCCTCAAAAATGAGGATACATAGGACACCATGTAGCCAGGAGAGGCAGGCAGATGTCATGTAGATGCAGGCCGCCACTACTGGTTTGCCTGAACTGGTCCAAACCGGCTGGATACCACCTCTGGGCTGGCACGAGGGAAGGAGGAGGAGCAGGGAGAAGAAAGAGGGAAAGCTGCCTCTTCCTTCCCTCGTGACGGCTGCTCTGTTGCCCGTTTCTCTATTGCAGCAAAGCACAGTGCCCAGGATCCACTCTGATAGCTGAGATGGACAGCAGTGGTGGGATTCAGCCGGTTCGCACCTATTCGGGAGAACCGGTTGTTAACTTTCTAAGCAGTTCTGAGAACCGGTTGTTGGAAGAAAACTCCTTTTGTTTTTTTCCACTTTAGAGGGCTAATCCTGTAAGGAAGGCAGGAAGGAAACATTCTGGTGTTGTTTCTAGCCTAATCCCTATTGTCCTGCTTACAGAAACTGCCTCTCCGTTAACCCTTATTACATTGTAACACCGAAGGCGAAGCGCCCATCGACATGAGTAACGTTGAGTTGGCCACGCCCACCCAGTCACATGACCACCGATCCCCGCCTACTCAGCTGGTCATCAGGGCAGAGAACCAGTTGTTAAATTATTTGAATCCCACCACTGGTGGGTAATTTTACAACCAGTTCGTCTGAACCGGTGCGAAATGGCTGAATCCCACCACTGGAGATGAGCGTCTTCACTTCTCAACCACCACGCCATTGCTGCCAGCCACAAATAAATAAAATACACTCATTTCTTTTTCCCCGTAATTTTAGTTTCCCATCTTGTCTCTGCTTCCCGCGAGTCCAGAAAGGGCTATTCTACACATTTAATCTGCATTATTTGTAACCCAGTACAAATGCATTAAAATACCAAGGGCAGAGGTCCAGGGAGAGGCGTTGAATCTTCAGCTTCGTAGATATAATAATCTAAAGGTAAGAAAAAGTAGCCTGCAGCTGGGTCTCCACATTGTCGGCCTACAATATTAGATCGGCAATCACACTGTCCATCGGTAAGTGCACACCTAGGAAGAAACAACAGTGGAAAATAAATTGTAAGAAGAAGCTTATTTTAGAAGCTAAATTTTAATAAATGACTAAAAAAAAAATGCTAAAGGAGACTAAACTAGGACTTTGAAATAGTTTTCTGTTCTGTCCTTGATTCAGATAGTCTGATATTTCAATTTAATGCATATGTCCATAGGCATGGTTACCTATGGGTACAATCGGGGGTGGGCTTCAAAAATTTCAGCAATGGGATCTCTGCCCAGTTGCTGGGTGGGCGTGGTCTAGTCAGACTCCTACACCATGGGAAAGGGGGCTGTTTTTGCCTTCCCCAGGCTCAGAAGGTTTTCCTCGAGCCTCTGGGAGAGCAAAAACTGCTTCTCCTAGGCTCCGGAGCCCCTCCGTTTCCGGCCTTCTGGAAGTTCTAGGAGGCCCATTTCCCCCCTCCCCGAGTCTCCACACGGGCCCTGCATTTACCTCCCATCCATAACGGGCTGCGTGGAGACTCCTGGAAGTGGCAGGGCGAGGTGGGGGGACCGGGGTGGGGAGGGCGGGGCCAGCCAGGTGTGGGATTTGGAGGTTCTCTGAACTGGCCATAACGTTAGTTATGGGTTCACCCATCCCTGGGTCCAACACACAAGAAATAAAAGAATTGCTTTCTTTTAAAGACGAATCTTTAGTACACCTCTTATTTTCCAGGGGACTGTTAGGTTATTTTTTTCCCTCTAAATATTGTGAAGGAGCTAAGATAGAAGCTTACGAATTATTGTAGGCACCACCAATGTCACAGTCACACGGGGAGCATCCGTATACGTGACTTCCAAGGCCCCAGGATCCGTCCTACAGTGGAAAAGAAATGAAATGGAGCGTGTGAATTCAATTAAAAACACCCAGGTGGTCCTCAACGTACGACCACAATTGAGCCCAACATGTCTGTCGCTAACTGAGAGACATTTGTTCAGTGAGTTTTGCCCCATTTTTTACGGCGTTTCTTGCCAGGATGGTTGTGAGCTCTGCCTTTCTTGCCGCAGATGTTAAATGATACCCTTGCAGTTGTTGAGTTAAAAACAGGGTTGTTAAGTGAATCTGGCTTCCCCACTGACTTTGCTTGTCAGAAGGTCGCAAAAGGGGATCACGTGACCCCCCCCTCCCCCGGGACACTGCAACCATCAAAAATACGAGGCAGTTGCCAAGCATCAGAATTTTGATCACATGACGCAGGGACGCTGCAATGGTCGTAAGTGTGAAAAATGGTCATGAATCACTTTTTTCAGTGCCAGTAATGTCCAACGGTCACTAACCAAACTGTTGTAAGTTGAGGACTACCTGCAGAGGTGGGTTCCTACCTATTCGGTCTGGTGTGGACAAATAGGTAGCAATTCCGTCGGCGCCATCTTTATTTTCTGTTCTGCACATGCGCAGAACAATCTTCCTTTAAAAACTGTGTAATTTGTATTCATTTTTTAACGTGCGCTTGCGTGGATTGTTTTAAATGAAAATAGAAATAGGAGTTAGACTTATATACCACTTCATAGGGCTTTCAGCCCTCTCTAAGCGGTTTACAGAGTCAGCATATTGCCCCCAACAACAATCCGGGTCCTCATTTTACCCACCTCGGAAAGATGGAAGGCTGAGTCAACCCTGAGCCGGTGAGATTTGAACAGCCGAACTGCAATCAGCTGAAGTAGCCTGCAGTGCTGCATTTAACCACTGCGCCACCTCGGCTCTTCTATGCACGCGGAGCAATTTTATTTTTTTTAACTACCGAACTGGTAATAATGACGGCCGGAACTCACCCTTGACTATATATTGACTCTGATATTTGGATTAAAAAACGGAGAAAATAAAGGGAACACTTTGCCCTAAGCAAGAAACTCTACTTGAAAAACTTCTCAATACATACCAGACAGTCTTCACAACGTTGTCCAGTGACAAATTCCTGGCACACACACTTTCCAGATTCTGGGTTGCAGACAGAGAAAGGCAAACTCCCCGCTGAGTGACACCTGCAAGCTGAAAAGACAGAATTCCAGACCGCCATTTGGGTGAGAAGTGGACGGCAGCGGAAACGCCCTGATGGGTTAGTCCAGGGATATGCAACCTTAAACACTCAAAGAGCCATTTGGACCTGTTTCCCACACAAAAGGAAACACCGGGAGTCACAAAACCTGGGTGGGAGTGGTCAGCTCAATGTCACTCCCACCCAGTCACATGACTTCCCAGCCACGCCTACCCAGGTTTTGTGGCATTTGTTTTCTGAGGGAAATCTCCCTCTTTGTTTTCTGAGGGAAATCTCCCTCTTTGTTTTCTGAGGGAAATCTCCATCTCTCTCTCTCTCCCTCCCTCCCTCTCTCTCTCCATCTCTCTCCATCTCTCTCTCCATCTCTCTCTCTCTCTCCCCATCATTTTTTCATTTCTCTCTCTTTCTCCTCTTTTCTCTCTCTCATCTGGGCTGAGATCACAGTGGCAGCAACGGCGACTCCTCCTCCTGCTGCCGCTACTGTGCGCTCAGGTGTATAGTCATCCGCGCTGCACAGAAGAGCCGGAACTCTTCCCTCCCTGCATCCAGCCGCTGCGGCTCCTCCCTGTTCTTCTACTTACTGAGCCAACGTGAAGGGGACCTTGGCTGCCTGTGAAGGATGTGGAATCGGAGAGGCTCGCACCTTCTCGGGGCATGTGACTATGTCGGGCAGTGGTAGGTTGCAGATGGTACGCTTCGATATGGGTGTACCAGTGCCTGCCCGGAGCACTGGATACAGTTCCGGTACAGTGCTCCAGAGGGCCCACCTGCTCACCTGAGCTCCTTACCTGTATTTCAGCTCTTCGGTGTTTCTGCGCAGACACACGGAGCATGGCGCCTGCGCAACACTCCACTCAGCAGCTGGAGCGTCGCAAGAGGTAAGTACGTATGCATTCATGTGGTGCACATCAGGCCCCATTGCAACCGAAATGGTTGCAATGGGATCCGGATCCCATAACTGATGTTGGGCCAGTGTCTCGAGGCTGAGAGCAGGTTGCTCTCTGGGTTGTCAGGGAGCTGCAGAAGAGGGGTCAAAGAGCCACATGCAGCTCTGGAGCCACATGTGGCTCCAGAGCTGCAGGTTGCTGACACCCAGGTTAGTCAAAACTATATAACAATACCAGTGAAATGATAGAATTTCAAGGAGGGCAACTAATATTTTGAAATACAACTCATTCGTGTGGTTTTTTTTTCACCCTGACTTAAGTCTACAAGACCTGAGCCACGAGAAAATGAAAGAAAAATCCGTACGCTGACAGCCAAGGGGATCACTTCCGTTGATTCCATAGTAGTGTGGCTTGCACTTGTCACAACGGACTCCTTCAACGTTGGCTTTGCAACGACACTGGCCAGCAATGGTTCCAAGGACAGGATCCGAATGATCCTGGCACAGCCCATGTTGCAGAGTGCCTTCTGGATCGCAGTCACAAGCTAGAGACAGGCAGACAAATACTGATATACTAGGGTACAAGGGAACAACGCAACGTTTGGAAATGTCACCCCAATTGATACGAGTCGAGTTCAACATAGCAAGTCCTACGAGTTGTCTGAATCCCACCCTCTGGATTATTTATCTCACCAGCGCTTCACACTTACGGATACACGCGTGAGGGTCCACCATGGCCTTCTGGGGATCCTGATAAAAAAAAGGCTTGCACTGTCCACAGTGTTGCCCCATTGTGTTGTGCCGACAGTCTTCGCAAACTCCGCCCCTGGTACGGTTGTTAGCAAGGTACACGGCCATATCAAAGTGGCAGCTCTCCGAATGACCATTGCAGTCACATTCTGAAAGAGAAAGCAAAGGTAACGGGGCCCTCGCACACCAATAAGAACCAGATGCATCTATTCTATTCTATTCTATTCTATTCTATTCTACCATTCCAATTTTCTACTCTGGTGTATTCTACTCTACTCTACTCCACTGCACTCCATTGCAATTTTCTAATCTATTCTATTCCATTCTGTTCTGTTCTCTTCCATTCCAATTTTCTATTCTGTTCTGTTCCATTTTAATGTTCTGTTCTATTCTATTCTACTCTACCATTTCATTCCAATTTTCTACTCTACTCTACACTACTCCACTCCACTGCAATTTTCTATTTTATTTCATTCCATTCTGTTCTCTTCCATTCCAATTTTCTGTTCTGCTTTGTTCTGTTCCATTTTAATGTTCTGTTCTGTTCTGTTCTATTCTACTCTACTCTACCATTTCATTCCAATTTTCTACTCTACTCTACACTACTCCACTCCATTGAAATTTTCTATTTTATTTCATTCCATTCTGTTCTCTTCCATTCCAATTTTCTATTCTGCTTTATTCTGTTCCATTTTAATGTTCTGTTCTGTTCTGTTCTGTTCTACTCTACTCTACCATTTCATTCCAATTTTCTACTCTACACTACTCCACTCCATTGAAATTTTCTATTTTATTTCATTCCATTCTGTTCTCTTCCATTCCAATTTTCTATTCTGCTTTGTTCTGTTCCATTTTAATGTTCTGTTCTGTTCTGTTCTACTCTACTCTACCATTTCATTCCAATTTTCTACTCTACTCTACTCCACTCCACCCCATTGAAATTTTCTATTTTATTTCATTCCATTCTGTTCTCTTCCATTCCAATTTTCTGTTCTGTTTTGTTCTATTCCATTTCAATGCTCTGTTCTATACTGTTCTGTTCTGTTCTGTTCTATTCTATTCTATTCTATTTGCAGCTGTTGCTTTAATATGTTTACACCACCCAAAGTCACAATTGTGAGTTAGGCATCAATATAAATAATTTAAATAAAATACAGGTAGCCTCCAGTTGACGATTGTAATTGGGACCAGAAACTCCACTGCTCTGAGATGTGGTCACAAACTGTAATGAAGAGTTACTACTACCGCAGTTCTGATTGCGGTTGTTAGGCATGATGTTATCCAATCACCCTTTACAACTTCCTTTCGCCTTCTCTACGGATTTTGCTTGTTGGAAGCCAGCAGTGAAGGTTGCAAATGGCGATCACGTGACTGTGGGATGCTGCAACATCATAATTGTGAGCCAGTTGCTAAGCACCTGAATCACAATTACAGGACCAGGGCACACTGCGATGGTTGCAACTTAAGTGGCCTTAAGTCTCCTTGTTCAGCACTCTTGTCTCATCAAACAGTCACTCGATGAACGATTGTTAACGGAGGACTACCTGTTGAATGAAATTTCAATCGGCCTGTAGGAGATGACCAGGCTGAAGAGTCAAACACGTCATGAGTCAACACATCATGAGTCCTGCGCACCCACAAGAGTTCTAAATCTAGCCCACCCTGAATTCCTTTCTATTCTTATCTCTCTTGACTGTTAGTTGGTCAGATTCATTTCCCTTGACTGTTAGTTGGTCAGATTCTTGTAGAGAGCTTAAGCTTGCAATAAACCTTTATGCTGATTTGAACTGCCTGAATCTCCTGATTTCCCCGGCACTTGTCACTGCCATGGCAATGGAGATTCAGCAGGATGGCGGGCGATTACATTATCCACAAATCTGATAAAAATTAAGCCGATCACTGGAATACTTTGGCAAGCATTTTCCTGAGATCCTTCAGCCGGCCTCCAAGGGACATCGTTGTAGAAATCTTTGCATCGTTCACAGGACAAACCATCTGTGTTGTGTTCACAAAGGCAGTTTCCGTGGACCTGAAACACATTTGGACGCAAGAATGGCAGTTAAAATGTATTATGGTAACCTTATTGCTACTCCAATATCTATTTACCAATTACACTTAGGAATATTTGTCAGGTGGGAAGAATCAGGATGACACATTAAATTCCAGCTTAGCTGATTTATTCCAGATAAGCCTAAGAATCTAGTCAAGTAATGGTCAGCACTAAATGTGTCCTAGCTAAGACTTAGTGAAATTCAAGAGTGGTTTGATTTTGACCGTTTGTGGCAACATAACGATTCTAGGCTAAATCCTCTCTTGACTCCATCCCCTGTGATCGGTTTCTTCTCCAACACTATTGCTGCCATGTTTCCGTGGTGCTCAAACAGAGCTGTCAGGGTTCCACTCAAGAAATCCAGTTATTTATTAGGAGCTTCATGTTGGCACGGTCCAAGTGAAGCCAACTCTGACCCCACATAATTTACCCCCAAGGTGTGTCATCAATCACATTCTCCAAGGAAGCAATTGGTTGCAGAGATCACTCCCCTCTGGCCGCTGTGGGAAACCGCGGAGATGGCCTTGACAGAGATATGGCTGGAATGTGCTTTTGTTTTGACCGACCTGCTGCCTCACTGCAGCCCCAAAGTTCGTTTTCCCAGTCCCCCCTGCCTATGGCAACTCAAGAGCAGGCCAGGGATGATTTGCGAGTTGACGGAATCTTCTGAAAAGAGAACTCTTTCGACTCACCATCCCAGGCTCATGGAAGACGTCCCCTCGGAGATTTTCCCCAGGTCCACAGTGGCTGGCGTGGCCGTTGCACATGCAGCTCCCATGCACAACCATTTCATAAAGCGCGTAGTAGTATTTCCCCAGAAGATTCTGTTCCTTTTTGCCAAGTAAAGTGTCTCCCAACGTGTGAAGCTTTGTAAAGTTGACTCTTAGATTTGTAAACGCCACCAGCTCTGCGATGAAAATTTGGGGAAATGTGAAATTGCTCAAAATAATATCCATAATGGCAGACATAATATTATATCCGTATGTTATTATATATGATGTGGGGGGGGGAGCCCTCATCCCTAACCTGTCAAGCTCTTAACTCTCTCAGTTGAGTTTTTGTATAGTTCTTAATAATATTTTAACTTTGTGTGGTTTAAATTTTTTAAAAATCTTTTAAACTATTTTTAAAATTTGTTTTATAACCTGTAAACCACCCAGAGTCATCTTGTAACCTTGGAATTAATCTGGGCTGATCTGACAGCAAGCATTCCACTCCTTACTAGCACTGATGATGTTACCTAATTGGGTCATGAAACGTCTGCAAGAAAACAAGCAAGCTCAGAGAGCACCGAGGCCCCCTCACTTTATTAACAATTGTGTTACACCACTGAGCTACCAAATGGACCAAAGCAAAGAAGAATTGGTGAAGGACCGTTCAAATCTGAACCATTCCTACCTTGGATGTGCGGAGCGTAAGAATTTTCTATTTCAAAAGTGGGATCCAGAACTTTGAAAATAACCTGTCAAAATCCGAAAGGACAATGATAAGCGCATGAAAAGATTGATCGGAAATGCACTCCTTGCCAATGCAGGTGGTCCTCGACGTACAACCACAACGGAGCCCAAAACGGATGTTGTTAAGTGAGACCTTTGTTAAGTGAGTTTGGCCCCACCTTGCGATCTTTCTTGCCACGGTTGTTAAATGAATCACTGCAGTTGATAAGTTAGTAGCTCGGCTGTTAAGTGAAATTGGGCTTCCCCATGGACTTCACATGATCACATGGCCTTGGGACACAGCAACGGTCATAAATATGAGCCCATTGCCAAGTGTTCCATCACGTGATCATGGGAAGGCTGCAATGGTCGTAACTGTGAAAAACAGTTCCTTTTTCCAGTGCCATTGTAACTGTGAATGGTCACGAAGCGAACTGTTGTAAGTCAAGGACTACCTGTACTTAACTGCGGAATGAACCATAAAAACTAGCAGTTTTCTGACTTCAAGAAAATTTGAACAGTGTTGTACATAATGATGCTTGTCATTGCATGGAGAATCAAAATCATTAAAGTGAAACTATGTCAGGGCTGAAATCCAGCAGGTTCTGGAAAACCGGTAGTGGAAATTTTGAATAGTTCTGAGAACCGGCAAATGCCACCTCTAGCTGGCCCCAGAGTGGGGAGGGAATGGAGATTTTGCAGTATCCTTCCCCTGGAGTGGGGAGGGAATGGAGATTTTACAGTATCCTTCCCCTGGAATGGGGAGGGATTGGAGATTTTGCAGTATCCTTCCCCTGGAGTGAGGAGGGAATTGAGATTTTGCAGTCTCCTTCCCCTGGAATGGGGAGGGAATGGAGATTTTGCAGTATCCTTCCCCTGGAGTGGGAAGGGAATGGAGATTTTGCAGTATCCTTCCCCTGGAGTGGGAAGGGAATGGAGATTTTGCAGCATCCTTCCCCTGGAATGGGGAGGGAATGGAAATTTTGCAGTATCCTTTCCCTGGAATGGGGAGGGAATGGAAATTTTGCAGTATCCTTTCCCTGGAGTGGGGAGGGAATGGAGATTTTGCAGCATCCTTCCCCTGGAGTGGGGAGGGAATGGAGATTTTGCAGCATCCTTCCCCTGGAATGGGGAGGGAATGGAAATTTTGCAGTAGCCTTCCCCTGGAATTTGGTAGGAATGGAGATTTTGCAGTATCCTTCTCCTGGAATGGGGAGGGAATGGAGATTTTGCAGTATCCTTCCCCTGCCACACCCACCAAGCCACACCACACCCACCAAGCCACACCCACACCCACAGAACCAGTAGTAAAAAAAAACCTGAATTTCACCACTGAACTATATACATACTTCCCCTTCGGTCGACGGTTCGATATCTGAATATTTGGAGTCACAAACAAGGTCTCCAACCGTTTTGGGTGGCCTTGAAGGAATGTCAGGAAAAGATGCAGCACAATTTTGTGCAAAATATCTGTAGACCTTCCAGGTTTGACCGTAATCTGCGGATCGTTCTACCAACATGGCGGCAGGACGAAAAGTCTACAAGAGATACACACACACCATCAGATTGTATGACCACAAAACAACGACAACTACATAGCCCATTGCTATTTTAATACATGATCAGGAAAAGCGAAGTAGATACCGTGGGATGACCATTTAAGGCTCTTTTGCAGTTGTTAAGTGAACCTGGTCTCCTCATTGACTTCCTTTGTCAGAAGGTCTCAGGAGCAGATCATGTGACTATGGGACGCTGCAGCCGTCATAAATATTCTGAGTCAGTGGCCAAGCGGCTGAATTTTGATCAGGTGACCACGGGGATGCTACAACAGTCTTAAGTGTGACCCATTATTCTGCTATGCATTTTCTATGGTGGGAAAATGGGAGTGGGGATTGTAGGGAGTTAGATGATAGGTAGCCATAACAACATTCTTTCTAAAAGCCCAAGGTCATCCTTTGTCTCTGCACCTTTGCATCTGACCGGAACTGGATGGGTGGAAGCTGCCAGCGTGGCAGTGGGATCATGTGATGGATTTGTGGCTGTGGGGGCAAGATCTTGAACTTTCAACTGGGTGGGGGAAACCGGGAAGCTTTCAGATTCGGGTTTTCCCAGATATGCCAACATGGCTCTCTTCATCAATTGGAACTTTGAGCAATAGTTTTTCCTTGGACTCTGATTTACTTTTGGATGCTATTTGGAACCCTGACACAATGTCGAGTCTCAACAAGATAAAAGCTGACACAACCTGAATGTAACCTACTCTAAATAATTACCAGGCGGTTAAATAATTCAAATGCTGTTTTTTTTGGTACCTTGAAAATCAGAATAAGATGACTGAACTGAAACATGTTTTCCAAATCCAGTTGAATGCTGACATGGTCGACACCTGCAAATTAATAGACCCGATCCAGTTAATAGGAAAATGAACAAAACCAGAATATATATATATATATATATATATATATATATATATATATATATATATATATATATATATATATATATATATATATATATATATATATATATATATATATATATATATATATATGTTGCCAACATATTGGGTGTGTCTGGATGGTCTCTTGTGATGAGCCGATGGACAGAGAGTGGAAGCAGTGAGCTTCCTCCCATATTTGGGCATACCAGGTGTTGTAACACTTAATACATGCCTATCTCCCTGGCTCAGCTGATAACGGAGAAGGACCTTGTGGCTTAGTGGTTAACACATCTGCCTAAGATGTAATACAGCACAGGTTCTAATCCCAGTAAGGGTATGGCTAGCTGATGAGAGCTAAATAGCTTGAAATAGATCTATACTAGTCTCCCTTTATTTATCAGCACAAATACAACACACACACACACACACACACACACACACACACACACACACACACACACACACACACACACACACACACACACACACACACATATATATATATATATATATATATATATATATATATATATATATATATATATATATATATATATAGTGTTATATTTGTACTGATAAATAAATAAAGGGAGACTATTATAGATCTATTTCAAGCTATTTAGCTCTCATCAGCTAGCCACACCCTTACTGGGATTCGAACCTGAAATAGCTTGAAATAGATCTATACTAGTCTCCCTTTATTTATTTATCAGCACAAATATAACACAAAATGTGTAACAAAAGCAACAGTAAAAATATTGGGTTTCTCTCGTGATGGACTCTTGTGATGAGCCGATTGACAGATAATGGAAGCTGTTAGCTTCCTCCCATAATTGGAGCTTACCAGGGGTTGTATATATATAGTCTTCCCTTTGTGATGAATTACTTGAATTTAGGCAGAGGTGAGTTGCTCCTGGTTCTGCCCAGTTCGGCCAAACTGGTAGTCATGGAACCGGCAGCGACCCAGGCCTGCCACTCCCCCGAACTGGTTCCTTTGCCGCCACTGGGCCACTGCCATTTTGGATTTTAGTGACTGCACGTGCGCAGTTCACTGTAAATTGTTCTGCGCATGCAACATAGAACAATTTACATTGAACAGCGTGCACATTGCGTGTGAGTTGCGAATCGGTAGTAAAACTGACAGCAACCCACCCCTGCGTTTAGAGTCTATCTTATAGAAACCCCTTCAAGGATATATTTTATTTTCAAAATAAAATGGCCAGAGTTTTGTTTGGTTGTGTTGGATAATTTTAGAACCGGACATGGCTATAAACAAGTATTAACTTTTCTGACCATACCACCCCGAGACAGGAATTTGCCACTTCGCTCGTGAAATTGTCAGATGGAAAAGTTGAACAAATAAACAGCCAAAGCAAAGGGGCGGAAGAAATAAAACCGGCCGAAGCCACTCACCGTTTTCAGATTGCCACCACTTCTTCCGATCGCGTTCCGAACGGGCGACCACGTTTTCGATAAAGTGGCTGTCGGTTTGGAGCAGCGGGTGATAGGGATGCCTGGAATCGCAGGTGAAACATTTCTTCTTATCCTAGGAAAAGGATAGACACGAACACATCTCTTCCCTTTGATCTTATTTGGGGATTCAGGCGGCGATAATTTCTTAGCGGTCTGATGGATTTCAATTCCACACACACACCCCTTTGTGTCAACCACCCAAGGTGGTTTTGGCAAGCAGCAGACATCAAGAAGGAAGAGGAGCTGACAGAAAAGTTATTTGCACACGCCCTGTGCTTTTCACGCTCACCCGCTTCATTGCTCTTAGAAGTGAGAAGGGAGCAATTGCCTCATTCTCGGGATTTGATGGAGATGAAAGATTATTTCACCTCACAATCGTAAGCCTCCGGTGTGTCTGTCTATTCTCTTTCCAGGAAAGTCTCCTCAAGGAGGGAGAAAGCAGAACTACTGTAACTCCAAAATTCAAGGCCAAATGTTTGGGAATAGCCAACTGAAGCTCCTAAGAGAGATGTGCCTTACAGATTAACAGAGTTGGGACCTTGTAGGCCATCTAGTCCAACCCCCGCCCCCGCATCCAAGCAGGAGACCCTACACCCTTTCTGACGGAGGGCAGTCCAGTCTCTTCTTGAAAGCCTCCAGGGAGGAAGCTCCCACAACTTCTGAAGGCAACTTCTGTTCCATGGGTTGATTGTTCTCACTGTCAGAAAGTTCCTCCTTATTTCTAGGTTGAATCTCTCCTTGTTCAGTTTCCACCCATTGCTCCTTGTCTGGATTTCGGGTGCCCTCTTAGATTTATTCCAAATTAGGGGAATGATTGATAGAAAAGAACCCAGTGCAGGTTCCACCACAAAACCGCGTTCGACTAAAGGGCGCTCGATGAAACCGCGTAGCTGACGTCATCACAGGGCGACAACAGCGCGGAGACAGAAGCACGCTGTAAACGCTAAACCTAAAATTAACCCCTAAACCTAAACCTAACCCCCCTAAACCTAATCCTAACCCTAACCCTAAACCTAACCCTTAACCTAACCCTAAACCTAATCCTAACCCTTAACCTAACCCTAACCCTAACCCTAACCCTAACCCTTAACCTAACCCTAAACCTAATCCTAAACCTAACCCTAAACCTAACCCTTACCTTAACTTGAATTGGCTTACTTTTAAAGCGCTATTTAAAGAGCCCTTCTTTCTCCACGCTCGCTGTTGTCGCCCTGTTGATGAGGTCAGCGATGCGATTTAATCGGGCGCGCTTTAGTCGAGCGCGGTTTTGTCGTGCCACAAATTGATCTCTGTCACCTTCTACAGAACATAGAAATAACAGAGTTGGAAGGGACCTTATACCATTCCAGACAAATGCTTGTCCAGTCTCTTCTTGAAAGCCCCCAGGGATGGAGCATCCACAGATGTACGGTACCTACATAAGGGCATTGCCATCACAAAAGGATGGAACTTCATTTACCGCTCTCCATAGACCGGGGTTGCCAAATTCAATTTCATTGAGGGCTGCATAAGGACTCTGTTTGATCTGGGGAGAGGGGGAGACAGGGACAGATGGGCGTGGTGATGGTGGGTGTGGCCAGCTTGACATCACTCGTGTCAGAGGTGCCCGTGGTGGCCCGAATGCTCTGCCAGCGAAAATGGGCTCCGGAGCTCCGTTTTCAGCCGCGACAGTCTCCTGCAGCCCTCTGCCAGTGGCACCGTGGGCCAGTCCTTCACTGTTCCCAGGGGAGTCCAATGGCCCAGATCTAAGCAACCCACAGACTGGATCCAGCCCTCAGGCCTTCAGTTTGACACCCCTGCTATAGACAATCAACATGCCATCCTATCGCATTTTTAGTAAGTCAGAATATCTGGGTATGGCATGCCATGCGTCACCCTAAGCCAAAATAGGATTAGACTGATCACATGGCATGGATTAAGCTATTGGGGGGGGGTCTCTTTATTTTGCTTTGGTAGAAATTCAGCCAAATATGGTTTGCTCAAAAAAAACCCACCCCCCTACACTCCACAGCTTAAGAAATCCGTGGTATTGCATTACATCTGAAGCCAATCCCAAAGGTTTCTTCTCAAATTAGCTTAAAACCCTCTGTGGGTTTCCTTGGGACTAAAGGGTGCTTTAATTCAATGGGTCTAAAGAGTTGAGAGGCAACAGGAACAGGTGCAGCTGTGTTCTGGGACACTTTATGTCCACCTGGCCTTAAGCAAGTACTATAAACGTTTGTGTGAAAATGGTACAGCAATATTTCTAGTTCTAACTTGAAAACAAACAGAAGGGAAGGGAAGGGGAGGAGGGGGGGAACAGGGGGGAGGGGGAGGAAGAAAGGGAAGAATAGAATAGAATAGAATAGAATAACAGGGAAGGGAGCTACAACATGTTTCGTTTTTTTCCCCTGCCTTGTCCCTTGTCGTTTTTGTCCTTTTTTGCTTTATTTTTTTTTTCCTTTTTTATGCCTTTTCTTTTTGATTTTTTCTTTTCCCACTGGTGTGGGCAGGTATTGTTTAAGATTATTACTTTTATTAATATCTTTAAATAATAATTACAGTCAAATGAAAATGGATATATGATAATGCTTGAGTTAATATGAGTTATGTTTGTTGACCGTGGAGGAGATATACCAAAGCTTGTCTGTAATCGATTGATACATTTTTTACAGATGTAAAGGAAAAAAAGAAAGAATAGAATAGAATAGAATAGAATAGAATAGAATAGAATAGAATAGAATAACAATTTGAAGGGAGAAGAAGGAGAGGAGGAGGAGGAGGAGAGAATAGAATAATAGAATAGAATAGAATAACAATTGGAAGGGAGAAGAAGGAGAGGAGGAGGAGGAGGAGGAGGAGGAGGAGAAGAGAATAATAGAATAGAATAGAATGACAGTTGGAAGGAGGAGGAGGAGGAGGAGGAAGAAGAAGAAGAAGAAGAAGAAGAAGAAGAAGAAGAAGAAGAAGAAGAAGAAGAAGAAGAACAACAACAACAACAACAACAACAGGAGGAGGAGGAGGAGGAGGAGGAGGAGGAGGAGGAGGTGAACACAGTTGGAAGGGACCTTGGAGATCTTCTAGTCCAGCCCCATGCTCAAGCAGGAAACCCTATACCATTTCAGACAAATAGTTGTCCAATCTCTTGTTAAAAGCCTCCAGTGTAGAATAGAATGGAATGGAAGGGAACAGAATGGAACATAACGGAATGGAACGGAGCAGAACAGAATAGAAAATAGAATTGAATACTTTATTTGGCCAAGCGTGATTAGACGCACTAGGAATTTGTCTCTGTTGTAGAAGCTCTCCATGTTCTGATCTTTCTCTTTTTTCTTCTTCTTCTTCTTCTTATTTTCTCCCTGTCTTTCTGGAAGAGTGAAAAGTTGAAAGCGATGACATATGTCTCAATGCAAGAGCTAAGGAGCAGCTCTCCCTTCAGGTCAGGCAGAGTTTAAAGAACAGAAATTCTTTTATGGCAAATTCAAAGCATCCATGAATGATGAATGTAATGTTTTGGCAATTAAACGTATGGATTCCTTAGGGACAAAGGAGCAGAAAACTGTTTAAGCAGTTCAGACTTGTGAAATATTTCTTAAGTGAATCTCTATCAGTAGTTTCTGATTTATAAGTAAAGTTCAGCTTTACAGGTTAGCATTCTTACGATTGAGTAATCCTTAGAATTAGGCTTTATGATGGGTTAAGTAACTTACTGATCGCTAGATGCAGAAACGGGTATAAAACTCTTGATTCTTCAAAATTTTGATTTTTAATCCCTTTATTTCTTGACTATCTCTGATTTCTATTAACAGGACCTCAAGTGTTAAAATAAATAATAAGGCTGATAATGGACATCCTTGTCTCACTCCTTTCCAAATTTTAAATTAAAAAAAAGAGGAATATAAAGCACAGGCATTTGCAGACTGCATGGCATTTATCTTAGAGGAGCCATTAGAATTAGGAACCAAATTAATAATTAAAAAAAATAGAGGAATTTGGCAGAGTAACGGGACTCAAAATTAATAAGAATAAAACAAAGATCATCACAAAAAACCTCACCAAAAAAACAAGAGCAAGAATTATAGGAAATTATGAGAATGCAGATAGCTTAAAAAAAGGTAAAATATTTAGGAATTTGGCTGACAGGGAAATGCTGAACAATCAAGGAAGATAACTATGAGAAAATGATACAGAAAATTAAAAAAAAAGATTTGGAAGATTGGGGGGAAAAGTGCAAATATCGTTAATGGGAAGAATTGCCAAAGTTAAAATGAGTGTCCTACCAAACATTTTGTTCTTATTTCCAGTGGTACGAGTTGATTCACCCAAGGTTCAGACTGGATCAGCTGCTCCAGGTTGCATCAATATGTAAGCAAGCCCAGTTTAAGAGCCAAGGTGGCGCAGTGGTTAGAGTGCAGTACTGCAGCCACTTCAGCTGACTGTTAGCTGCAGTTCGGCGGTTCAAATCTCACCGGCTCAGGGTTGACTCAGCCTTCCATCCTTCCGAGGTGGGTAAAGTGAGGACCCAGACTGTGGGGGCAATATGCTGACTCTGTAAACCGCTTAGAGAGGGCTGAAAGCCCTATGAAGCGGTATATAAGTCTAACTGCTATTGCTACTGCTATTGCTATTAAAATGCTATTTAGAGCCAAGTTCCTAGAAAGACTGTGATGTAACTCAGGCCAATCGGCCTACAATTTAAGATCTGCCAAGGAAGTGTTTGTTTCCTAGGTTGATAGGTGTGGAAATATTAAATGATCAGGATTGGGAAGAAGCTTGAACAAAGTTTATTTCAATAGCAGAGAGGTTTTCTGCTTGTATGAGAACCTAAGGCTCCTTTTAAATCATTTTTGGCTGTCATGGTGTAAAAAAAGATGTGGAGTCTCTAGAAAGAGTGCAGAGAAGAGCAACCAAGATGATTAGGGGACTGGAGGCCAAAACATATGAAGAACGGTTCCAGCAACTGGGTATGTTTAGTTTAATGAAAAGGAGGACTAGGGATGACATGATAGCAGAGTTCCAATATATCAGGTGTTGACACAAAGAAGAGGGAGTCAAACTATTCTCCAAAGCATCTGAGGGCAGGACAAGAAGCAATGGGGGGAAACTAATCAAGGAGAGAAGCAACTTAGAACTAAGGAGAAATGTCCTGACAGTAAGAACAATCAATCAGCGGAACATGTCATGGAGATTCTCAGTCATCCAAGTCATGGTTGTCCCAAAGGTGCTTTTTCAAGAGGCAACTAGACTTTCCATTTATTCATTGAATATCTTTCTCTTCTCATCCAGGAAGCTTCCTCAGCTCTCTAATGAAACTTCTTGGTTGAGAACTTGGTGGAGAAGAAGCTTCTTGGATGAGAAGTGAGAGGTTTTCAAAGAAAAACTGACAAGTAGCCAGTAGCCTCTTCAAAAAGCTACTTTGGGACAATCAGTGGAACCATCTGTAGGTGCTCCATCACTGGAGGTCTTTAAGAAGAGATTGGACAACCATTTGTTTGGAATGGTACAGTGTCTCCTGCTTGAGCAGAGAGTTGGACTAGAAGACCTCCAAAGCAAGGGTGAAATTCAGCAGGTTCTGACAGGTTCTGGAGAACCGGTAGCGGAAATTTTGAATAGTTCGGAGAACTGGCAAATATCATCCCTGGCTGGCCCCAGAGTGGGGTGGGAATGGAGATTTTACAGTATCCTGCCGCTGGAGTGGAGAGTGAATGGAGATTTTGCAGTATCCTTCCCCTGGAGTGGGGAGGGAATGGAGATTTTGCAGTATCCTTCCCCTGGAGTGGGGAAGGAATGGAGATTTTGCAGTATCCTTCCCCTGGAGTGGGGAGGGAATGGCGATTTTGCAGTATCCTTCCCCTGGAGTGAGGAGGGAATGGAGATTTTGCAGTATCCTTCCCCTGGAGTGGGGAGGGAATGGAGATTTTGCAGTATCCTTCCCCTGGAGTGAGGAGGGAATGGAGATTTTGCAGTATCCTTCTCTTGGAGTGGGAAGGAATGGAGATTTTGCAGTATCCTTCCCCTGGAGTAGGGAGGGAATGGAGATTTTGCAGTATCCTTCCCCTGGAGTGAGGAGGGAATGGAGATTTTGCAGTATCCTTCTCTTGGAGTGGGAAGGAATGGAGATTTTGCAGTATCCTTCCCCTGGAGTAGGGAGGGAATGGAGGTTTTGCAGTATCCTTCCCCTGGAGTGGGGAGGGAATGGAGATTTTGCAGTATCCTTCCCCTGGAATGAGGTGGGAATGGAGATTTTGCAGTATCCTTCCCCTGTCACGCCCACCAAGCCATGCCCACAGAACCACTCCTCCCCAGCCCATTCTAACCCTATTATTTTAAGTTCTACATTTTTCTGCTGCTGCTTAGCCTGAAAATATGGGATCAAATTTCAGACAGAAGGAAATGGATAACAAATTCGGAATGGCTATCAGATGCTGTTTTATAGATATTCCAATTATCTTCCTGGCATCACAATAAACTCACCGCGAGGTGCCCCACGATGCAATACTTCTGAGGGCCAAAGAGTCCACAGGTAGACGAAGCAGTCAGCTGTTGGCTGCGCCCCACAAGCAGATCTCCCACCAATGGGTTACAAGCTCCCTGCCGACAGCTATTCTGACTGCTCAGAAGATCCGGGAGTAGTACTGAACACAAAATAAAGAGGAAACACGGTGTCAACTGTGCAGCTGGCAAATCCAGAAAAAAAGATATCCCTGGGGACATTATTTTTTACCAAGAGTATAAAACTTTACCGAATAAACCACATTGGCACAGAAGAAGCAAAACCAACTCTGGAGTTTCGCGCACAAAATCAACCACAGTTAACTCCTCCTTTTTCTTATGGGCCACCCAGGGGCCACAACATCCACCATTCACACATGTTCATTTTGTTGTGCTGCCAGAACCCTCCTGATTTTGGGGGGGGGGTCATCATTGGAGCCGAGGTGGTGCAGTGGTTAGAGTGCTGTACTGCAGGCTACTTCAGCTGACTGCTAGTTCGGCAGTTCGGCTGTTCAAATCTCACCGACTCAGGGTTGACTCAGCCTTCCATCCTTCCGAGGTGGGTAAAATGAAGACCCGGATTGTTGGGGGCAATATGCTGACTCTGTAAACCGCTTAGAGAGGGCTGAAAGTGTTATATAAGTGCTATTGGTAAGTGGGGAAGGAAGGAAGGAAGGAAGGAAGGAAGGAAGGAAGGAAGGAAGGAAGGAAGGAAGGAAGGAAGGAAGGAAGGAAGGAGCCGAGGTGGTGCAGTGGTTAGAGTGCAGTACTGCAGGCCACTTCATCTGACTGCTATCTGTAGTTCGGCGGTTCAAATCTCACCGGCTCAAGGTTGACTCAGCCTTCCATCCTTCCAAGGTGGGTAAAATGAGGACCCGGATTGTTGTTGGGGGCGATATGCTGACTCTGTAAACCGCTTAGAGAGGGCTGAGAGCCCTATGAAGCGGTATATAAGTCTAACTGCTATTGCTATTGATTAACTCGACTCCTACAATGAGTTAGAGATGGGCAATCACATAGTATAGGGCGTGTAGTGAAAGATGAACATCTGGCTAGACCTCAGCGGGACTCGTACCAGATTTGCTAGCTAAAGCACTCGGCATCGTATCGACTGGCTGCCCACCAGTACAGTAGCGAAAATAAAATATACGAAATATGTTTGGGCATATTTGAAGTTCTTGAACTTACCAAAATTCAGAAGAGTTACCAATGGAAACCACATCATGCAGATATACTGGGGTGATCACTTGAATAAGAGCCAGCTGTGTGCAGGAGCAGCCAAAAAAGCCAATGCAATCCTGGGGTTGTATAAACAGAGGGATAGAATCAAGATCACATGAAGGGTTAATACCACTTTATCAGGTCTTGAAGGTAAGGCCACACTTGGAACACGGCATCCAGTTTTGGTCACCACGACGTCGAAAAGATGTGGAGACTTTAGAAAGAGTGCAGAGAAGAGCAACTAAGAGGATCAAAGGCCCAGAGACTAAAACATATGAAGAACGTCTGCAGGATTTGGGTTTGGCTAGTCTAGAGAAAAGAAGGGCTAGGGGTGACATGTATTCCAATATTTGAGGGGCTGCCACAAAGAGGAGGGGGTCAAATTATTCTACAAAGCACCGGGGGGGTGCAGGAGAAGAAACAATGGTTGGAAACTAACCGAGGAGAGAGGCAACCTGGAATGAGGGAGAAATTTCCCCATCAGTGAGGACAATCAATTGCCTTTAGAAATCGTAGGCGGTTCATCACTGGAAGTTTTTAAGAGGAAACTAGATAGCCACTTATCTGAAATAGAATAGGTTCTCCTGCTTGAGTGGGGGACTGAAGACCTCCAAGGTCCCTTCCAGCTGCTATTCCATTCCATTCCATACTCTATTAATTCCATATTCTATTCTATTCTATTCTATTCTATTCTACTTGACTCAACTCAACTCGCCTCTATTCCATGTTCTGTTCTATTCTATTCCATTCCATTCTCTATTCATTCCATATTCTATTATATTCTATTTTTATTCTATTCTACTCTATTCCATGTTCTATTCTATTCCATTCCATTCTCTATTCATTCCATTCTCTATTCTATTCTACTCTATTCCATGTTCTGTTCTATTCTATTCCATTCCATTCTCTATTCATTCCATATTCTATTATATTCTATTTTTTATTCTATTCTACTCTATTCCATGTTCTATTCTATTCCATTCCATTCTCTATTCATTCCATTCTCTATTCTATTCTACTCTATTCCATGTTCTGTTCTATTCTATTATATTCCATTCTCTATTCATTCCATATTCTATTATATTCTATTTTTTATTCTATTCTACTCTATTCCATGTTCTATTCTATTCCATTCCATTCTCTATTCATTCCATTTTCTATTCTATTCTACTCTATTCCATGTTCTATTCTATTCTATTCCATTCCATTCTCTATTCATTCCATATTCTATTATATTCTATTTTTATTCTATTCTACTCTATTCCATGTTCTATTCTATTCCATTCCATTCTCTATTCATTCCATTTTCTATTCTATTCTACTCTATTCCATGTTCTGTTCTATTCTATTCCATTCCATTCTCTATTCATTCCATATTCTATTATATTCTATTTTTATTCTATTGTACTCTATTCCATGTTCTATTCTATTCCATTCCATTCTCTATTCATTCCATTCTCTATTCTATTCTACTCTATTCCATGTTCTGTTCTATTCTATTATATTCCATTCTCTATTCATTCCATATTCTATTATATTCTATTTTTTATTCTATTCTACTCTATTCCATGTTCTATTCTATTCCATTCCATTCTCTATTCATTCCATTTTCTATTCTATTCTACTCTATTCCATGTTCTATTCTATTCTATTCCATTCCATTCTCTATTCATTCCATATTCTATTATATTCTATTTTTATTCTATTCTACTCTATTCCATGTTCTATTCTATTCCATTCCATTCTCTATTCATTCCATTTTCTATTCTATTCTACTCTATTCCATGTTCTGTTCTATTCTATTATATTCCATTCCATTCTCTATTCATTCCATTTTCTATTCTATTCTACTCTACTCTATTCCATGTTCTGTTCTGTTCTATTCTATTCTATTCCATTCCACTCTCTATTCATTCCATTTTCTATTCTATTCTACTCTACTCTATTCCATGTTCTATTCTATTCTATTCCATTCCATTCTCTATTCATTCCATATTCTATTCTACTCTACTCTATTCCATGTTCTGTTCTGTTCTATTCTATTCTATTCCATTCCATTCTCTATTCATTCCATTTTCTATTCTATTCTACTCTACTCTATTCCATGTTCTATTCTATTCTATTCTATTCCATTCCATTCCATTCTCTATTCATTCCATATTCTGTTCTGTTCTAAAGTCTTGCCTTCACTTTGTTTGAGTTTCGGGGAAGAAAAGAAAAGCCCCTTTCATGTTAGTGCTTCCCAAGATCAAAAATAATGTTTACATTCTACTCACACGTAGTATGTCGTGATTCAATTACAGATTAAACAGAAAAAAAAGGAACACTGATATTTCAATGTCCTGTAAACTCTCATTCCATGAAAACAATTCCATTCTCAAACGGATTATCTGAGGAAACGCCCTCAATTCTGGAAATCTGTGTCTCACACGACATAACTGTTAGGCATTTCTAAGTTTTATTTCTGTTTCGCTTATTTATGAATTACCAGTTGATGACCTGGGTATTTATTTATAGGGGGTGGGGGAAATGTCTGGACCAAACGTAATTTCTAATGTTGGATTTCCCCCTTACCAGAGGGAGCCCCCCCTTGTGGAGTATTGTGAAGCCGTTACCATGGCAACTCCACTGCGCTGTACAGTAGAAGCCATTTTAAGGCACAACAGGCTGTATCTTAACAGAACACACACACCGAGGGGTGTTAAGGGTGTCTTTCCCCCACAGTATTCGTCTCCAGAGAGTAAGTCACCTGTGTACTAAGGTTGGTTGAAATTGCTCGAGGCGTTCCAGAGTTATGCTGGAACACACACACACACACACACACACACACACACACTTAGATAGATAGATAGATAGATAGATAGATAGATAGATAGATAGATAGATAGATATAGATATAGATATAGATATAGATATAGATATAGATATAGATATAGATATAGATATAGATATAGATATAGATATAGATATAGATATAGATATAGATATAGATATAGATATAGATATAGATATAGATATAGATATAGATATAGATATAGATATAGATATAGATATAGATATAGATAGATAGACAGATATAGATAGATAGAGATAGAGACAGAGACAGAGACAGAGATAGAGATAGATAGAGAGAGAGAGAGAGAGAGAGAGAGAGAGAGAGAGATTAAATTGAGCTTGCCACAGTTATTTAAAAAAACATCTGATGCATTAAAGAGATATACTTGAAATCATAAGGAAGTAAATGTCTCTTCAGGCGTGTGTAGACGTGAGACAATGAGAAAATAATTATGTGATTTTTTTTGGATTAATACTCATCTCCTAAAGTCAATCGTTTCGAGAAGAATGTTTCCAGCTTTGTTTTGATATAGATATCAAGGAGAATGAGAGAAAATTCAGTATCAAATGACATAAATCCTTTGCGATAGTTTAGCTTTCTGTAACTTGATACCCTTCCACGCACGTTGGGCTAACTCCTAACACCTCCGGCTAACGTGGTGCTTGGATGACAATAACTGAAGTCCAGAGGAATTGAGAAGGGCCCCCCTGAGAAACCTGCACCAGAGCTGACCCTTCGTTGTTTCTGACCCGATGAGGACATCCTGTTCAATCACTTTTGAAAGTTCAGAGTCGAGCTTGAAACGATGGGTTTAGTGGTTTTTTAGAAGAGCACAGAGAACATGGTTTCCAAAGGCAGCTTACGACAACTCTACGTATTGCATGTTCTCAAAGGTTATGTCAAGCGATATCTTTAACAAGTAAGAATTCTCAAGGTAGCAAGATTTCCTTCCTTTCCACTTTTCCTCCCTCCCTCCTTCCCACTTTCCCTTCCTTTACTCTTCCTTCCCACCTCCCCAATTTTCCTACCTCCTCCTTTCCTTCTTTTCTTTCTTTCCTTTCCTTCACACTCCTTCCTTCCCTCCTTCTTTCCCACTTTCCCTCCGTTCTCCCTCCCTCCTCCTTTCCTTTCCTCTCGCTCCTTCCTTCCTTCCTTCCCACCTTCCCAATTTTCCTTCCTCTCTCTTCCTCCCCCTTTCCTTTTCTTTCTTTCCTTTCCTTCACGGTCCTTCCTTCCCACTTTTCCTCTCTTCTCCCTCCCCCTGTCCTCTCCTCTCACTCCTTCCTTCCTTCCTACCTTCCCAAATTTCCCCCCTCTCCCTGCCCCTTTCCTTCTTTCCTTTCTTTATTACCTTTCTTTCACACTTCTTCCTTCACACTTTTCCTCCTTTCCTCCCCCTTTCCTTTTCTTTCCTTCTGTCCATCCTTCTTTTCTTTCTTTTTCTTTCTTTCCTTCTTTCTTTCTTTTTCCTTTTCCCCCTTTCTCTTTTGACCCAGCACCATGTCGATGCCCACCACAACTTTAGCAAGCGAAATCTATCAACTGTAAAAACAATTTATTACTCCACACTGTGAGCTAAGATTTACGTTAAGATCTCTGGTTCCTGATACATGGAAAGGAGCAAAAGCAATGAACAGATTTCCCAGGTGTGCAGCCATCGGGCAGAGAACACCAGACAAGCCCTTATTCCTACCATCGTAGAATTCCCAACCACCTAAACCGTCTTACCTGGCCTTCGACTTATAAGCGATTCTGGAAACAGAACCAGCCAACTGAAAACAGAGAATTAAAGTCGTACCTCCGAGTTGGAAGGCAACAATGAGAATGTTTTCCCTTCGGGCACTTGGGTGTAGATGAAAATAAGAGTTTAAAATCTGCCAAAAAGATGATTTGTTAAGCCGTGCTGCCTGATGCATTTGTAGTTGCAACGGAACCTGACGTTTGCCAAAAAACCCCCACAAAAATAACACAACCTCCTTGAGAGGCGAAATCCATCAAGGCATGTCCTTCGCTCTCAGACAAATAGCACCAATCCGTTTCTTGAACGGCAAAGGATACTGTGATAAAACCACATCGATATGTCTCCGCCAATGTGCCGCTGTTGATATTTCTCTCTCCGGGCACAATGAGAATATATCAGCTGAACAAAACTCCGCACTGGCAACAGGAAAGCATCCGGCCATTCAAACACTCTGCTAGTTGCATTCAGTTGCCCAGATTCTGCCCCACAATGGATTATGGGGTCGTTAAAACAATGATGAATATGCTGCTGTTACAGAGGGAGGACACCAAATGTGGGAAGCTACCACCATAGGTGGCCTTCTTAGCTCCGTAGTGGCCTACAACGCTGTGTATCTCCAACTCTCCTTCGTTTTATTAGCTGCTGCATATTTGAGAGCGGTATGTTACATCTTACACTGAGGTTGTGGAAGAAGCCATGAAGTGGGAGATGTGGAACATTTTAGCAGTATCCCCATGTTTATTGCAATGATCACAATGCATCTTTTATTAAGGTTTTATTTTATTATATAAAGCACAAAGATGAAAAGAAGAAAAATAGGAAATTAAGGAAAGAAAGGGGAGCAGGGAAAGGGTTGAGAAAAAGAAGGAAAAGAGGACATTGACTCCCAAATCTTCTTAGCACCGTACAAGACAAACGCACTTCCAACCACAAATTTTTTTCTTTTACACATTAATATAAAGATCACGGATTCACGGTG